>NC_133622.1:125308452-125500952 GCF_048593235.1 Sminthopsis crassicaudata
TACAAGGGATAATATTATAAAAAATATATATATAATAAAAAAATTAAAAAAAAAGAAAAAAAAACTATACATGTATATATTTTTAAAATAAAAAGCTTAATTTTAAAAAATGGAGTGTATAAACGGAAATAGAATCATATAAGACTGTGGAGAAAGGAATTTTAAGGCCAGAATGTGAAGTCTTGAAAGAAAGAAAGAAAGAAAGAAAGAAAGAAAGAAAGAAAGAAAGAAAGAAAGAAAGAAAGAAAGAAAGAAAGAAAGAAAGATGTTGATTACATTCTTTTTTTCATCATAACTTTCAGGTAGTCCAATAAGTTGTAGATTGCCTCTCCTGGATCTACTTTATAGGTCACTTGTTTTTTTCCAATAAGGTTATTTTACATTTTCTTCTATTTTTAATTTTTGTTTTGTTTTGTTTGACTGATTCTTGATGTCTTATAAAATCATTCATGTTCATTTCTCCAATTCTAATTTTTAGTGCATTATTTAGTTATATTAGATTTTTAAACCTCCTTTTGCATTTGGCCAGTTGTACTTTTAAAGGAGTTATTTTGTTCAATGGCTTTTTTTTTCCATTTTGACAATTCTATTTTTAAGGAGTTTTTTTCTTTTTCCATTTTGTCAAATTTATTTTTAAGAAGTTATTTTCTTTAATCAATTTCTGTGCTTCCTTTTTCAAGATGTTGGCTTTTCCCCAAACATTTTCATAATTCTCTGGCAATCTCATTTCTTGTCTCCACTTTTCTTCTTTTTTTTTACTTTTTACTCTTCCAAGAGAGCCTTTTGAGCCTGAGACCAGTTCATATCCTGCTTTTGAGGTTTCATCTGAAGGCATTTTTCCTTTGTTGTTCTCTTCATTGTTAGTGTTCTGATCTTCCTTGTCTCCTTAGTAGTTTTCTTTTTTGCTTCTTTTGCTCATTTTCAAAAATTGAGCTCTGTTCCTTGGATACAGGGGAGATTTTCCCAAGCTTCTCTTGCAAGGGGACAGGGCTTTTCCTGTCTGAGCTGGGGCTGATGGTTTCACAGGTTTTACCACTGGGTTTGGTGGGCCTGGCCGAATCCCACCAGTTATGCTAGGTTCAGGGGCTCACAATTTGCCTTCTGTGGTTGTGTTGGAGATATCACAACTGGTCTGCTGATTAAGTGGCCTTCTGAACCAGAACAGGCTAGCCAACACTGCGATATTTTAGCTAAGAGCTTCCTGCTAGATTCCTTGCATCTATCTTCCTGTGCTGGACCATGTTCCTCCCTATCCAATTCAGACAAATTTTACTTTTCCTGAGGACCTTCCAAGATATCTTAAATTGGAAAATTATTAAATGCTGAATATTTCTAGATTGTGTCACTCCAAAATCTCTTCAGAGGATTGATCTAACATTCTGGTGGAAACTGATGAGAGCTCAGGTAATGTTCTGTTTACTCTCAACCATTTTGGCTTTGCCTCTCAGAATAATGTTTTTTAAAAACTTGAAGGAAATGATAAATTTCAATTACATATTAATGAAAATAAAGATGTAATTCTTTTTTTGGTATCCAAGCTCATGGATTCCTTGAAATCTATCCCTAACCCAGGAGAGGTCCCCAATAAAGTCCTGAAGGGTTCTTCTTTGACATTTTTCCAATTAATTATCAGTGACATGGCATGTGTTTGAAATTTCCAAATGACAGTGCTAGTAACACAACAGATGATAGAATCTATAAAGCCAATTTGATGGATTGAAATATAATAGAATTCTTAGCTTAGACCCTGAGCAGATCATCTAGTCTTTCTGTATCTTAGTTTCTTTATTTGTAAAATGAACTCAATCTTTTCTAAATATATTTCTAGTTTTAAATTTATGATCCTATGATTCCAGGAGGAAAAAAGTTCAAACTGGGTAAGTGTAACCTGATAAAGTTTTACATGCAAAACTCCTATGCTAGTGAACACATAGGTCTCTTGCAGACATGGTGTGAATTTGGGAGTTAACAGGTCAGAACAATATGTGAGCAAATATAATAAAGACTTTAAGTTTGCACATGGAGGACTTCTGGCCAAGATGGTGGAGAGGACACACACACCTACCTAATCTCCATCTTTGCTCTCAGGATTTATTTCATGACAAGCCTTGGAATTAGTGCTTACCAATAGAAGGCATGCTTAAAATGCGCCAGAAAAAGTGTGGTTTTGCTTGGGGTCAGGGATGGCCAGATCTGGCACAGGCTGAGGGCAGCTATCGAGAGTGAAGCAGGCAGCTCACACTGAGCAGACAGGAGCTGGGAGGGGTGTGATCTCTGCCAACTTTACCACAATGTGGATATTTTATCCTAGCAGCAAGACAGGATCAGCAGAGAAGCTGTAAGCACAGGAAGTAAAGACCATAACCCCGAAAAACTAGGATCTCTCGGGACTGGCCACCCTCACCTGGAGTGTCTCAGCATGCTCTTAGAGCCTCAGAGTCTCAGAGCGCAGATGCAGCACAGCCATTTTTGTCCTGCTAGTGTCTCCCTGCTGCCCCCTCGCAGTCTGTAGAGGAAGCCTGATAACACCATCCAACCCCCACCCCAAAAAAAGCAGACTGCATTTGTTTTTCTTGTTAGTTTGTTTTCTTTGATTCTTCTCTGACAAAATGAGCAAAAAATTAAAAAAGACTCTAACCATTGATAGCTTCTATATGGATAGAGAGCAGATTTTAAACCCTGAGGAGACTAAAAACATACTGTCTCCAGATGAATCCCCAAAGGGGGATATAATCTGGTCCCCAACACACAAAACTTTCATAGAAGAAATTAAAAAGTCTCTCACAAAACAACTAGAAGAAAAATGGGAAAAGTAAAGGGAAGCTTGGCAAGAGAGTCTGTTTAAGTCATCCCACTTATTTAAAGATAGAGTTGATAAAGAAATCAAATATTTGAAAAACAGAATTAATGAGTTGGAAAAAGAAAATAGCTCTTTAAAAAATAAAATTGGTGAAATGGAAAAAAATTCTATAGAACAAAACAACTCACTTAAAAACTTCATTGGACAATTAGAAAAAGACATTAAAAAAGTGAATGAAGAAAATAATTCATTGAAAATCAGAATCGAACAAATGGAATTGAATGACTTGAGAAGACACCAGGAATCAATGAAGCAAAACCAAAAAAAATGAAACAATGGGAAAAAATGTCAAATGCCTTCTTGGGAAAACAACAGACCTGGAAAATAGATCTTGGAGAGACAATCTGAGAATTACTGGATTCCCTGAAAAATATGATGAAAAAAAAGAGCCTGCATACTATTTTCCAGGAAATTATCAAAGAGAACTGCCCAGAAGTTATAGAAACAGAGGGTAGAATAGACATTGAAAGAATTCATTGATCACCTACTGAAAGGGGCCCTAAAATCAAAACACCAAGAAATATAGTGGCCAAGTCCAAGAACCATCAGACAAAGGAAAAAATACTGCAAGCTGCTAGAAAAAAGCAATTCAAATATGGAGGAGCCACAATAAGGATTACCCAGGATCTAGCAGCGTCCACATTAAAGGATCAAAGGGCTGGATCTAAACAAAAAGTTTGATCTCCAAATACAGAACTCAAGAGATTCCTAAAAAGATAAAAACAAATCTTGAGAACTATATTTCTGCCATTAAAAATATATAGATAGATAGATAGATATAGATATAGATATATTAATTTAAAATTAAATTAAATTTTAAATTAATAAAAATAAAATTTTAAATTACATTTTTAAAATTAATTTTATAATTATAACATTTTTGACGTACAAATGCATAGATAATTTTTTACAACATTATCCCTTGTACTCCCTTCTGTTCCAAATTTTTCCCCTCCTTCCCTCCACCCCCTTCCCTAGATGGCAGGCACTCCCATACATATTAAATATGTTATAGTATACACTAGATACAATATATGTGTGCAGAACCAAATTTTGTTGTTGTTGTTGCAAAGGAAGAATTGGATTCAGAAGGTAAAAATAATCTGGGGAGAAAAACAAAAAATGCTAACAGTTTACACATATTTCCCAGTGTTCCTTTTCTGGATGTAAATGATTCTGTCCATCATTGATCAATTGGAATTGGATTAGCTCTTCTCTATGTTGAAGATATCCACTTCCATCATAATACATCCTCCTACAGTATCATTGTTGAAGTGTATAATGATCTCCTAGTTCTACTCGTTTCACTCAGCATCAGTTGATGTAAGTCTCTCCAAGCCTCTTGTATTCATCCTGTTGGTCATTTCTTACAGAACAATAATATTCCATAATATTCATATACCATAATTTACCCAACCATTCTCCAATTGATGGGCATCTGTTCATTTTCCAGTTTCTAATCACTACAAAAAGGGCTGCCACAAACATTTTGGCACATACAGGTCCCTTTCCCTTCTTTAGTATTTCCTTGGGATATAAGCCCAGTAATAGCACTGCTGGATCAAAGGGTATCCACAGTTTGATAACTTTTTGGGCATAATTCCAGATTGCTCTCCAGAGTGGTTGGATTCTTTCACAACTCCACCAACAATGCATCAGTATCTCAGTTTTTCCCACATCCCCTCCAACATTTATCATTATCTTTTCCTGTCATCTTAGCCAATCTGACAGAAGTGTAGTGGTATCTCAAAGTTGTCTTAATTTGCACTTCTCTGATTAATAGTGATTTGGAACACTCTTTCATATGAGTGGAAATAGTTTCAATTTCTTCATCTGAAAATTATCTGTTCATATCCTTTGATCATTTATGCCATAAAGATATATAAAGATCACATGTATAATTTGTTCTAGAAACTAGAGGTGGAAAGGAAATTATATCAGAAAAAAGGGTACAGTGGTGGTACTACATCTCATAAAGAGGCAAAGGTAACCTATTATATCTGAGAGAAAGACTGGAGGGGGATGAACACAGTGTGTATCACACTCTCCTCAGAATTGGCTTAAAGAGAAAAATGTAGACATATTCGATTTATGGTGAAACCTCTTCCACTTCATTGAAAAGTGGGAGGGGAAAAGTGAAAAAGGAAAGAGTAAGCTAAGTGGAAGGGAATACAGAAATTGTGAGGAAAAGGGGTAAAATAGGGGGAGGAACTCTAAGGTAAGGGAGGGATACTAAAAAGGGAGGGCTATGAGAAGCAAGTGGTGCTCACAAGTTTAATACTGGGGAAGGGGGGAAGGGAAGAAAGGGAAAGGAGGAAAGAAAGGAGAAAAGTATAAGAAAGGGTTAACAAGATGGCAAGTAATACAGAATTTATAATTTTAAACATAAATGTGAATGGGGTAAATGCTCCTATAAAGAGGAAGCTGTTAGCAGACTGGATTAAAAGCCAGAATCCTATGTTGTTTATAGGAAACACACCTGAAGCAGGGTAATACATACAGAATAAAGGTAAAAGATTGGAGTAGAATCTACTATGCTTCAGGTGAAGCCAAAAAAGCTGGGGTAGCCATCCTCATCTCAGATCAAGCAAAAGCAAAAATTGATCTAATTAAAAGAGATAAGGAAGGGTACTATATCTTGCTAAAGGGTAGTATAGATAATGAAGCAGTATCAATATTAAACATAGTTAATTAAACATAGTTAATATTAAACATAGTTAATTAACATAATTAATATTAAACCAAGTGGTGTAGCATCGAAATTCTTAAGAGAAATTAAGAGTTCTGCAAGAAGACATAGACAGCAAAACTATAATAGTGGGAGATCTCAACCTTGCACTCTCAGAATTAGATAAATCAAACCACAAAATAAATAAGAAAGAAGTCAAAGAGGTAAATAGAATACTAGAAAAGTTAGATATGATAGATCTTTGGAGAAAACTAAATGGAGACAGAAAGGAGTACACTTTCTTCTCAGCAGTTCATAGAACCTATACGAAAATTGACCATATATTAGGACAAAAAAACCTCCAACTCAAATGCAGTAAGACAGAAATAGTAAATGCATCCTTTTCAGACTATGATGCAATGAAAATTACATTCAATAAAAAGCCAGGGGAAAATATACCAAAAAATAATTGGAAACTAAATAATCTCATACTAATGAATGATTGGGTGAAACAGCAAATCATAGACATAATAACTTCACCCAAGAAAATGACAGTAATGAGACATCATACCAAAATGTGTGGGATTCAGCCAAAGTGGCAATAAGGGGACATTTTATATCTCTAGAGGCCTACTTGCATAAAATAGAGAAAGATAAGATTAATGAATTGGCTTTGCAAGTACAAATGCTAGAAAAAGAACAAATTAAAAACCCCCAAACAAACACTAAACTTGAAATTCTAAAAATAAAAGGAGAGATTAATAAAATTGAAAGTAAAAAAATTATTGGATTAATTAATAAAACTAAGAGTTGGTTCTATGAAAAAAACAACAAAATAGACAAACCCTTAATAAATCTGATTAAAAAAAGGAAAGAGGAAAAGCAAATTGTTAGTCTTAAAAATGAAAAGGGAGAACTTTCCACCAATCCAGAGGAAATTAGAGCAATAATTAGGAGTTACTTTGTTCAACTTAACCTAAGTGAAATGAATGACTACCTTCAAAAATATAGGCTGTCCAGATTAACAGAGGAGGAAGTAAATTGCTTAAATAATCCCATTTTAGAAAAAGGAATAGAACAAGCTATTCATTGACTCCCTAAGAAAAAATCCTCAGGACTGGATGGTTTTACATGTGAATTCTACCAAACATTTAAAGAACAATTAACTCTAATGATACATAAACTATTTGAAAAAATCGGGATTGAAGGAGTCCTATCAAATTCCTTTTATGATGCAGACATGGTACTGATACCTAAACCAGGTAGGTTGAAAACAAAGAAAGAAAATTATAGACCAATCTCCCTAATGATTATTGATGCAAAAATCTTAAGTAAAATAATTAGCAAAATATTAGCAAAAAAAATATCCCCTGGATAATACACCATGATCAAGTAGGATTTATACCAGAAATTCAGGGCTGGTTCAATCTTAGGAAAACTAATTGACTATATCAATAACCAAATTAACAAAAACCATATGATCATCTCAATAGATGCAGAAAAAGCATTTGATAAAATTCAACATCCATTCCTAATAAAAACACTTGAGAGTATAGGAATAAATAGACTTTTCCTTAAAAAATAGTCATTAGCACCTATTTAAAACCATTAGTAAGCATCAAATGTAATGGGGATAAACTAGAACCTTTCCCAGTAAGATCAGGAATGAAACAAGATTGCCCACTATCACCATTACTATTCAATATTATCTTAGAAATGCTAGCCTCAGCAATAAGAGATGAAAAAGAGATGAAAGGAATTCAAGTAGGTAATGAGGAAGCCAAACTCTTTGCAGATGATATCATGGTATACTTAGAGTACCCCAGAGATTCTACTAAAAAGCTATTAGAAATAATTCACAACTTTAGCAAAGTTGCAGGATACAAAATAAATCCACATAAATCCTCAGCATTTTTATATATCACCAACAAAACCCAACAGCAAGAGATACAAAGAGAAATTCCATTCAAAATAACTGTCAATAGCAATATTTGGGAATCTATCTACCAAAGGAAAGTCAGGAATTATATGAGCAAAATTACAAAACACTATCCACACAAATAAAGTCAGATTTAAATAATTGGAAAAATATTAAGTGCTCTTGGATAGTCCAAGTGAATATAATAAAGATGACAATATTCCCTAAACTAATCTATTTATTTAATGCCATACCAATCAGACTCCCCAAAAATTATTTTAATGACCTAGAAAAAATAACAACAAAATTCACATAGAAGAACAAAAGGTCAAGAATTTCAAGGGAATTAATGAAAAAAAAAAATCAAATGAAGGTAGCCTAGCTATACCAGATCTAAAACTATATTATAAAGCAATAGTTACCAAAACCATTTGGTATTGGCTAAGAAATAATTTAGCTGATCAATGGAATAGGTTAGATTCACAAAACAAAATAGTCAATAACTATAGCAATCTAATGTTTGACAAACCCAGAGATCCTAACTTTTGGGATAAGAATTCACTATTTGACAAACACTGCTGGGAAAAACTGGAAATTAGTATGGCAGAAACTAGGCATAGACCCACACTTAACACCACATAATAAGATAAGATCAAAATGGGTCCACTATTTAAGCATAAAGAATGGGATCATAAACAAATTAGAGGAATATAGGATAGTTTACCTCTCAGACTTTTGGAGGAGAAAAGAATTTGTGACCAAAGGAGAACTAGAGATCATTATTGATCACAAAATAGAAAAATTTGATTACATCAAATTAAAAAGCCTTTGTACAAACAAAACTAATGCAAACAAGATTAGAAGGGAAGTAACAAACTGAGAAAACATTTTTACAGTTAAAGGTTTTGATAAAGGTCTCATTTCCAAAATATATAGAGAATTGACTCTAATTTATAAGAAATCAAGACATTCTCCAATTGATAAATGGTCAAAGGATATGGACAGACAATTTTCAGATGAAGAAATTGAAACTATTTCCACTCATATGAAAGAGTGTTCCAAATCACTATTGATCAGAGGAATGCAAATTAAGACAACTCTGAGGTACCACTACACACCTGTCAGATTGGCTAAGATGACAGGAAAAAATAATGATGAATTTTGGAGGGGATGTGGGAAAGCTGGGATACTGATGCATTGTTGGTGGAATTGTGAAAGAATCCAACCACTCTGGAGAGCAATCTGGAATTATGCCCAAAAAGTTATCAAATTGTGCATACCCTTTAATCCAACAGTGCTACTACTGGGCTTATATCCCAAAGAAATACTAAAGAAGGGAAAGGGACCAGTATATGCCAAAATATTTGTGGCAGCTCTTTTTGTAGTGATTAGAAACTGGAAAATAAATGGATGCTCATCAATTGAAGAAAGGTTGGGTAAATTGTGGTATATGAATGTTATGGAATATTATTATTCTTTAAGAAATGACTAGCAGGATGAATACAGAGAAGCTTGGAGAGACTTTCATGAACAGATGTTGAGTGAAACGAGTAGAACTAGGAGATCATTATACACTTCAACAACAATACTATATGAGGATGTATTCTGATGGAAGTGGATATCTTCAACAAAGAGAAGGTCTAATTCAGTTCCAAATGATCAGTAATGGACAGAATCAGCTACACCCAGAGAAGGAACACTGGGAAATGAGTGTAAACTGTTTGCATTTTTGTTTTTCTCCCCAGGTTATTTTTACCTTCTGAATCCAATTCTTCCTGTGCAACAAGAAATTTGGTTCTGCACACATATATTGTATCTAGTGTATACTATAACATATTTAACATGTATAAGACTACCTGCCATCTAGGGGAGTGGAGGGAGGGAAGTGAAAAATCAGAACAGAAGTGAGTGCAAGGGATAATATTGTAAAAAATTACCCAAGAATATGCCCTATCAAAAAAAAGTTATAATTATAAAATATATATATATATATATATATATATATATATATATATATATATATATATATATATATATATATATAATTGTATGTATGGTTTAAAAAAAAAAAGTTTGCACATGGGTATTCTTGAGCGTGCTATTGGTTATTAAACTACGGTTCAAGAAATCATAGCCAGCGACCTTTGAAGACCTCAGAAGAGGTGAATCGGGTTAAAGTTGGTTGACACTGCAAAGGTCAGTGGCCAGAGGATTCTCCAAAGCCTTGGGAATTAGGAGAGAATGGCAATGTAAAGGACTACACCATAAGGCTAGAGCATTTGCAAATGAAGTGAGGCTCCAGTGACCTACAAAGTCAATCAGAGCTGATATGGTGACATGGCAATGACAAATAGTTAATGAAACATTCAAAGGAATCATAACTATGCAAACTATGGCCTTATATGGACCTCATCCAGTCTTGGGTCTTTCTCTTCACCTGATGTTGCCAATATTTAGAATTACTTCAGAGAAATTTCAGACTATGGCTTATTTCTATATCTCAACAGAAACAAATGAAGGGTCGCTTGATTGTCATGCAAATATATTCAGGTAAATAATACACATTAGTTAAAACCCACAGAACATTAAAAAGACACATATAAAGACCTTATAGTAGTCCATAAATAATCAATATAAATCTTTTCCATTCTCTGGATGCAGATAGCTCTTTTCATCACAAGTCTTTTGGAATTGCCTTGAATCACTTCATTGTTGAAAGAGCCAAATCTATCACAGTTGACCATCACATAATTTTCTTGCTGATGTGTACAATGTTCTCTTGTTTCTATTCACTTCACTTAGCATCAGTTCATCTAAGTCATCCTCTTGATCATTTCCTATAGAACAATAATATTCTGTTATAGGAGCTACCTGCTAGTGGCTTGTGGGGATCTAATTCTGTCCAGCAGAATAGATCCCTTCATGTGAGAGGATGATAATGATACTGAGAGATAATGAGAGAGACTGAAAGGCAGTTGCATTCTTCTTTCTTGCCTCCAATTTATTTCATTCCTAATCCACAAACAACATCTGTGTTAATAAAGGCTGATTTGCAATTCCTTCAGGGGTGTTATAATTCACAGTTGTGGGGGCTTTTGGAGAATTGACCTGCCCCTTCACACATGGGCACTTCATAATATTCCAGTACATTCATATACCATAACTTATTCAACCATTCCCCAACTGATGGGCATCAACTCATTTTCCAGTTCCTTGCCACTACAAAAAAAGACTGCAACAAATATTTTTACACATGTGGGTCTTTTCCCCTTTTTTATGATCTCTTTCAGATACAGACTTAGTTAACTTAGAAATTTTAGAGAGGTAATTCTAAGATTGGTGCTCCTCAGGAAATGTCAGCCTTCTCCAGGAGAATGTGGTCAAAAAACTTCCACCCCTTTCCATTGCTGTTATCTCTTTGACTAAGAATTTATTATCTCTCCTGCTAGGATAAAGAACTTGGCATTCAGGAACTCTACTCTTAGTACAGATGTATACATTTATTCTGGGCCTTTTCAATTCCTCCCCTTCTCCAGGCCTAAGAACATTTTTAATTCTGTTGTTCTTGCAGAATCTTGAAGATGATAAATGGAATGACTCAAATTAACCATTTCTTTATAGGCCCAATACAAAAAGAGATAGGTGTGACTGGAGATGGCAATAAAATAAAGAATATATTTAGGAGGGGTGAGAACCAGGAAGGATTCAGGATTGTATTTGTATGAATCTCAGATTTTGGGATCATTGGAACCCTGTAGGATGATGAAGTCAATACTCTCTTTGTATGTAGATGAGGTAGAGTGAAGGTGAAGATTATGGGAGTTGAGGAGGTTGATAAATGCTAAATTAGGGTATTTTAGAAAACAGGAACATGAGTATTGAAGACGTCAAGTAAAAGGGAATTAATTGAACTGGAGCCCTATTATGAGCCCTATACTGAACTTTTTAAGAAAGGAAGTTACAATGACTTCGGATAAAGAGGTAAATATGGGTAGCTACATGGCAAAGTCATTGGATTGCTAGATCTGGAGTCAGGAATTCTCATCTTCCTAACTTCAAATATGGCTTCAGACACTTTGTAGGTGTGTGATTCTGCATAAGTCACTTATTTATAGGGTACAGTAGAAAGGAAGAAGAGAGTGAGATCGAAACACAGGAAAGATTGAACTTCCATAGAAACTGAAGAGGGATAAAAGAATAGCAGCAAGAGGAGGGAATTGTTGCATAGGCAGCCTTTGACTCTGAATCATAGGAATTCTGAGAGGAAGAGGAGAGGATTTTCTAGCCACAGGAAACACCATAATATAAGATTTCATGGTTAGTATTATGTCATTACAGCTCCCCAGATGCTATATTTTGGAGATTATCAATTATGCAAACAAGAGAGAGTGATAGCCTAGTCTCTGCTCCTGGAGGAGGTCCTTTACATAGAAATGAATCAAAGGTCTGAACCAAAGCAAAGCTCTCCAAAAGTTTATCAAGTTGGTGAGGAAACTCTCCTTAGCAATTCTCTGTGCTTCCCCCAATCAAATGTTTATAGTCTCTGTAAAACAAACTAGGGTACCTCTGGGAAATTAGTTTCTGCTCCTCTTGATAAAATATCAAGCAATCCCCTTCCAATGTACTTGTAGTATACAGGGATTCCTGATGATTCCCTAAGAAGTGATTATGATCTTGAGGAGATGACACTTAAACTATCCTAATTTATGCTCTCCCAGATACATAGTCTAGCTAAGAAAATCAATCAATAAATGATGGGATAGAGCATTAGGCCTAGAGTCAGAAAGTCCTGAGTTCAAATTCTGGTTACATTTCCTCATATGTAAATGGGAATAATAATGGTAACTCTCTCCTAAGTTTGTGGTAAAGATCAAATTAGATATCATTTGTAAACTTCTATATAAAAAGGAGCTGTTGTCATTAGGGTAAGTAGCAGAGGTATAACAATACCAGACAAGTGCAAAAATGTGATTATGTTATGAAAGATACTGTAATCACAAGATATACTGCCCTCAGATCATGTCTAGAAATTTTGCATTTGATTCCAGGTTTCTTTTTTTAGGAAGAATGTTGACAAATTATAATATATTTAGAAGGAAGAATGACAAGAGAATTCAAAATTGTTTTTTTCTTTTCTTTTTTTTCTTTATTAAAGCTTTTATTTTTCAAAACATATCATGGACAATTCTTCAACATTAACCCTTGCAAAACCTTGCGTTCCAATTTTCCTCTCTTCTCTCACCCCCTCAAGTAGGCAAGTAGTCTAATATATATTAAACATGATAGAAATATATGTTAAATCCAATCTATGTATACATATTTATACTGTTAACTTGCTACACAAGAAAAATCAAATTATACCAGGAAAAAAAAAGAGAGAAACAAAATAAAATGCAAGCAAACAATAACAAAAAGAGTGAAAATTCTATGTTGTGAACCATACTCAGTTCCTGTAGTCCTTTCTTTGGGTATGGATGTCTCTCTTCATCACTAAACCACTGGAATTGGTCTGAATCATCACATTGTTGAAGAGAACCACATCCATCAGAATTGATCATCATATAATTTTGTTATTGCCATGTACGATGATTTCTTGGGTCTGCTCATTTCACTTAGTATCAGTTCATATAAGTCTCTCCAGGCCTCTCTGAAATCATCCTCATGTCATTTCTTACAGAACAATAATATTCCATAACATTCATATACATAACTTATTCAGCCATTGTCCAATTAATAGGCACCTTTTCAGTTTGCAGTTTCTTGCTACTACAGAAAGGGCTGACACAAACATTTTTGCACATGTGGGTCCCTTTCCCTCTTTAAGATCTCTTTGGGATATAAGCCCAGTAATAACACTGCTGGGTCAAAGGGTATACACAGTTTGATAGCTCTTTGGGTTTATTTCCAAATTGCTCTCCAGAATATTTGGATCCATTCACAATTCCATAACAATGTATTAGTGTCCCAGTTTTCCCACATTCCCTCTAACATTCGTCGCTATCTTTTCCTGTCATATTAGCCAAGGTGAGTGTGGATGGCTCTTTTCATCACCAAACAATTTGTTAACAATTGTTTCTCATGAGCTAGTTGGAGTTGTTGTGAGCACACCCTCCCTTTCCTATATCAGTGAAACCATAGGTCCCCATCTTCAACTTCATACAGAACCAAATCCTATCTCAGGGTTATCTTATTTTTCATTTCTTTGATTAATAGTGATTTAGAGCATTTTTTCATATGACTAGAAATAGTTTCAATTTCTTTATTTGCAAATTGTCTGTTCATATCCTTTGATCTTTTATCAATTAGAAAATGGCTTGAATTCTTATAAATTTGAGTCAATTCTTTATATATTTTAGAAATGAGGCCTTTATCAGAACCTTTGAATGTAAAAATGTTTTCCTACTTTATTGTTTCCCCTCTAATCTTGTTTGCATTAGTTTTGTTTGTACAAAAACTTTTTAACTTACTTATCTATTTTGTGATCTATAATGATCTCCATTTCTTCTTTGGTCACAAAGAGAATTCAAAATCTTTTTAGAAAGAATTGAGCATGTTCGGTATGCCCAACTCTTTGTAAACCCATTTTGGGTTTTCTTGGTAAATATACGGGAGTGATTTGCCATTGATTTCCACAACTCATTTTACAGATGAGATAACTGAGGCAAACAGGGTTCAGTGGCTTGAAGCCTGGATTTGAACTCACAAAGATAAGCCTTCCTAACTTCAGATCTAGCACTCTATCAACTATGCTATTTAGCCCTCAAAGAAGAAATTAGATGTCAGCTTATCACATATTTCATAGAGGAGACTTCTGTTCACATATCAATTATGATTCCCTTCCAAGTCTAAGACTCCGGTATATTTTCATTTAAATGATACTATTGTTGTGGTAAGAAGTAAAAATGTAGAAATAGCAGCAAGATATGATTTCCTGCCACTGGGTATATATGTGGCAAGAAAAGGGGACATGAAATAAAGCAAAAATGATGATGATACCTTATCAGGACCATCAAAATCAGAAAAAGGCTGATTTATTAGGATTTGGTTCTGTATAAAGTTAAGGATGGGGACCTATGATTTCACTGATTCAGGAAAGGGAGGTTGTGCTGGCAGCAACTCCAACCAGCTCATGAAAAACAATTGTTAAAATTTCAGTATAATCATTTCTAACCCAGAAATTGGCAAATGCTACAAATCTGGGTTGGATTTATGTTGTTGCTTGTGTCTAGATTTCAGAAATGTGAATGAGACAGAGTAAACTTTAAAGTGTATCTTGTATACGTTTTTTCTTCTGGAAAGTTGATTGTTAAATATTTGGATATAAGGAACTCTCAGATGACAGTTGGACTATGCATTGTTAATACCTTCTCAACTCTAGTCTTTGAGAAATACTCAGAGTGCTGATGGATTAATTAACTTGCACATGATCATTTCATCATTGTGTTAGAATTGAGACTTGATAGTAATATCATTAACCAGCCTTAGGTATGTCATAACCTGTTGTCTGAGTGTTCTCTCTGTTCCCTGAGATTGGAAGAAAGAAATATTTCCTTTTCTTCCACTTACACCTCCTCCCACACCTAGGATTTTTACTCTCATTTCTAGTGGTTTGCTTATGGAGGGATTCTTTCTTATTTTTCATGGCATAAGAAAAATGAAACATAGGGCCACAGTATCTCAGAATGGTGCTTTGGTTGATAGTGTAGTTCTTTTTGTTTTATCCATTTTAAGGCCAGGATTGAGAGAAGCAAGCAATGCTGAGGAATTAGCCCAATGCTAGAGTAAGGCTTGTAGAAGCAGTTAGTCCACTAGTCCTTTAGCTTTGGCCAAATACCCTGTGCCCACTTATATCTCTCCCTCTTTCCCCTTTCTGCTCTCCCTGTCCCCTAAACCTTGAACTTTCTGCCTCTCACTTCCCTGTCACCCTTTTATTCATTTCCTCTTTATTCACTCAGATGGGGTTTAGTGTTTTAGTTCCAAAATGTATTCTGCATGGAATAATGCTTTCAATGAGTAGAGACCCTAATTGTTATTTGACAATTGCCGAAACATGTTATTTTGGTTTTAAGCTGGTTCTGTACATGGGGTGTTTTCCTCTTGAGAAGAAAAAAATGCCCATCCCCCCCCCAAAAAACAACTTTGCTGCTGCAGTTCAAAGCCCAGCTGCAAATGTGGGCTGCCCAACACCTTGCCGACTCTTACTCTCTCTTCCCTTAACAAGAGAAGATGACTGTTGGGGTTTGTCATCTCACTGGAGACTTTTTCCATGGGCCTTTCACCCCATCTCTTTGAGAATGGGCAGAGGAAGCTTTCTTCGGAGCCTGGCCTGATTTGCAGAGGGCATCCCACGGGCTGAAGTAAAACTGCTGGAACATGCCTCCCCACTTCTCCAGGCCCGAGACCTTCTTTGCCACACTGAGTGTTCCTATGGAGAGGCTGCATGTGCTAGAGACTGGCCTGCTGAATAACTGAAAACACAAGCCACCTAGCAAGCATGGGAATTCCAAATAGAGACAAATTCATGCCCTAGGGAAGATCTAGATTGAACTGATCAGCAAAAGAGATATATCACCACTAATTAAGTCCTGATCCACTTGGCTCCACTTGAAACAAATCAAGAATAGATCAAGTTTGGGAAACAGGTGCTAACTAGTTGCAAATGCAGGGATAGGTGTTTTTATGCCTAGATTCCTTCTGAGCTGCTGTATTGCTTTGGCTTTTGGCCATGGACCATAACCCAACTCTGTAGAAGAAACAGTCTTAGCCTTTTGCCTTCTTCATATTTTTTTTTCAGATAAATGATGAGATTATTTTGAGCAATGGGGTCAAAGTCAAATAGAAACCAGGGTCATCAAACTGTACATAAGAATTCTTGTAGGCTACGTAACGATTTAGTTTTAAAATGTAATTTTACCTGTGTTTTGATGTACTTTTATTTATTTTGTTAAATTTTCCAATCAAATTTCACTCCATTTGGGCCCACTTAGGAAGGAGGATGTCTGATTTATTTGAGAAAATCAGGAGGTAGAAGGAAGAAAAGAGAATGATCATTTATAGAATGCTTAATGTATGCTAGGCCCTGTGCTAAGCACTTTACAAGTATAATTTCATTTGATAGAAAGCAGGAAAGGTTTAGGTTTTTTGCAGACAATAAATATACAGTTCATTGGCACTTAATGACCAGGTCTTGCTTAATATACTACTGTTCAACCCATAATTTTTTTTACTCTAAATTTAGTATCAACAAAAAAATAATTCATATACTATGTAACTTAAACAGAACAAGGAAATAGTATGCCTATAACAATTATGACTGTTCTTTTAGTTAGGCTTATTTTTGTTGAAAAGGTAGAAAGCTGTGGGCTAGAAGAAAGTGGGGGGAACTATGTTTAAGAACAAGACATATGTAAAGATATGACAATTCTTCTACTAAAAAGACTGTCATGTGGGAGAGTGATTAGGCTTGTCCTTTTTGGTCTCAGAAGGCTGAAAAAAATCCAAGTTAAAAAGAGATAAATTTAGACTTGGCCTTAGGAAAAAGATTTGCTCAGAAAAAAAAAAAAAAAATTTCCTAGCAATCTGGAAAAGCAAAATGGTTTGTCTTGGGGAATGCTGTGTTCCATTTCTGAAAGCAAGAGCATATATTTCTCATGTATGCTATGTTGGGGATGTTTTTTTCCAACATGGACTAATGGACTAATGAGGTCCCCTCTAACTCTTAAAGCTCTTTGTGTCTATGAGTCTTTGAGTAGAGTTTGAGAGTTGGGCATAATTGAAAAATTCATCACTCAGGAACCAAATTGGTTATAGTCCTATCTAAGCTGGTCTGGTTCTCAAACAATAGAAATATAGTGTACTTCCATCAGTAGTTCCATATATTCAAATACATAGATGAAAATTACAAAAAAATATTTATTAAGTAAAGGCAATTGGGGGGGAGGGGGCTGAAGTCAGGAAGCCTGCAGTTCAAATTCAGCCTTAATTAGGCATGACACTGGAAAAGTCACTTAATCTTGTCTCATTTCCTTATCTATAAAATAAGCTGGAGAAGGAAATGGCAAACCACTCCCTAACTTTTTTGCCAAGAAAAGTTCACACTGAACATTTATTAAGTGCTGGGGATACAAAGAAAAAGGGAAAAAAAAATTTTTTCTGCCAGCAATGAACTTATATCACTTTTTGAATTCCATTATTTACTTGTTTTAAAAACGTTTACAAAAGTAATATATATGTGTGTGTGAACAAAAATGAACTCTTTTCATCCTTCTGAATGCTTTCCTTTGTGAAATTTTCCTCCAAATAATGTAGCTATATTTTATATGATTACTAGTATATGTATTATTCTTATTCTGCTTTATTCACTTTATCACATTCCATATGTTTTTCTGCATTTCTTTATAGTCTTACTATATTATTTGTTCAACTATCCTCTGATCATTGGACTCATAGGATTATAGGATTTTAGAGATAGGATTCTGTAGAAGAACTTAATAGGTCATCTAATCTAACACCTTCATTTGAAATACTAAAAAAAAAAACAGGATTTTTAAAAAGTTGAGATGTTCAAGTCGCAAAGTTTAGATTTAGGTCTTGTGATTTTAACCCCCCAAATCTTTCTACATGAGTTATTTCCTTTTTAAAATATTATGGATAAAATTACTATCATTACATTTGCAGAGCTAAGTCTTTTTTCTATTTTTCTTTCAATAACATACTTGGGCTCTAGCTTAACTATGTGAATAGCTAGATATAATTTTCTATGTCTTACTGTCTATTGCTACCCTATATTCCAACAGTTTTTAACAGTTCACTATTTCATCAGCAATTAATATTATGCCCATTTCTCTACAATTCTGCTAGAATTAAATTTTATACTATTTATCTGTGTCAACTCTATATGGCTATAACTCTCCCAGTTGTTTTAACTTGAACTTTTCTGATTATTACTTTAGACAATTTTTCAGGTAAACATAATTATGACAAAGATTTTTTTCATTTTTTTTCTTTTTTAATTCTTCAAATTTATTTCTTATGCAAACTATGATTTCTCCTAAATAATTAAGACATTTTCTCACTTCCAGTTTCAATAGACATAATTACATTAAAATTTTATGATGTATTTTTTTAATTAAAGCTTTTTATTTTCAAAATATATACATGGATAATTTTCAACATTTACTCCTACAAAATCTTGTGTTCTAAATTTTTTCCCTCCCTTCCCTCCACCCCCTCATCAGATGGTAAATAAACCAATATATATTAAACATCTGGAATTCTTCTATACATTTTTCCACAAATATCATGCTGCACAAGATCAAAAAGGAAAAAAAAATGCAAGCAAACAACAAAAAGAGTGAAAATACTATGTTGTGATCCACACTCAGTTCCCACAGTTCTCTCTCTAGATGCAGATGGCTCTCTTCCATCACAAGACCATTATAACTGGCCTGAATTATGATGCATTTTTTGTACTTATCTATTTATCTATTGGGAATTTATTACAGTTTATATTGAGAGATAATTTTTATTATGCTGCTATTCAAATTTCCCAATCATTTTTACAATTGAGTCTCTGATCCTAAGTTTTATGCTTTTTTTTTTTTTTTTTAACACTATAAATTGTATTCATTAATTGAAGGAGATAGGTGGCACAATAGCATGCTAACTCTGGGGCTCAGAAAACTGAGTTCAATTCTCGCCTCAGATACTTATTAGCCATGTGACCCTGGGCAATTCACCTAATCCTATTTATCTCAGTTTTCTCATCTGTAAAATGAGAAAGAAATGGCAAATCTTTGCCAAGGAAATACCAAATGGGGTCACTGAAAAACAACTGAACAACTAAAAAATTTAGTTTCATACTTTGTTATGTAACTCTTGGTGAACCAAGGGCCAATTTCATAATATTCTTTCCTCATTGGTTGAGACTTATTATTCAGTGCTCTGGCATATGGGGTAGCAGAAGACATATGATTCCATCCTTTCTTCAGATCTAATGAATGAAGGCAGAAGGAATCTGGAAAGAAGCTTACATGTGGAAGAGCCTGTAGTTTCTAACATAGCCATATCCCCAGGTTGCTATGCTAGAGGCTTCAGGAAATTTCCTTTTGAATGAAATCTGGGACTTTTTTTTCTCTCTTGGCTAAGTTGAATGATCTCACTCCTGAAGGAAGAGTTCATTTACTTTGCGTGTTTTCTGATTTATATTCTTCTATGTATGCTTTTTTTTTTCTGATTTGTTTTATTATCAACTTAGATGATATGAGTTCATTTGCTTTCTGCTATGGAACTGGTATTTTGTGAGAAGGAAGTCAAGCCTTGGATATTTAACTTGGAAAACCCCTTTACTATTAAAGAACAGCAGCCAGGAATGTAATTTGTACTTTAAAAAAAGAAAAAGAAAAAATTCCCATACTTAAAATATTTTAGGAAGTAACTAGACATAATTCCAGCTAGAAACCTCCTCTCTTTGAGGAGATTAAAATTGCCAACTTCTGGCTTCAGCCTTCTGCTAGTCTACCTTGGAGAAGGTTTGGATAAGGTTGTGCTAGAGATATCCATTCTTGCCCCCTTATAAGCAATATCAACTCTAATCTATTTGGACATATAGGACCTACATGTGCTGTTATGTGACTTTGTAGAGTTCTAGGCCTGGAGTCAAGAAGACTCATCTTCCTGAATTCAAATCCAGTCTCAAACAACTAATTGGCTGTGTAATTCTGGATCAGTCTTTTAACTCTATTTGCCTTAGTTTTTCAGCTATAAAAATTAGCTGGAGAAGGAAATGGCAAATCATTTCTGTATCTTTGCCAAGAAAAACCTAAATGGGGTCACAGTGTCAGACATGACTAAAATGACTGAATAAAAATAAAAACCTACATGAATGAAAACAAAATGGTATATTTTCCTTCACCCCACATACCTCTATCATAGAAATAAAATAATTTTATTAATTACAATTTATAGTATAATTTGTGATCTTGATGTAAAAGTGCCCCTTTTATCTTCATTTCTTCTCATTTCTGATAATCTTTATCTGATATTGTATTCTCTTGATACTTTTTGTTCCTTCATATATTTTTTTTTATCTCTTTGCCTGATTATATAAAGTAGATTGGATCATTCCCTTTTCTGCTCAAAAATCTTTAGGGACTCTTTATTACCTGCTAGATAAAGTCCAAATTCCATTGCCTGACACTCAAAATCTTTCCTTCTTGGCCTTTTCTCATGTATCCATCATTCTACATTCTAGTAAATTTGAATAACTGCTGCCCCTCGGAATATATATTGTACTCTCCTGACATAATAACTTTACTCAAAAATTTCCGTATGCCTGGAACACCCTTCTTCCACTGATGCATTTAACTGCTGAAATTCTATCTTTTGATCTGAGTTTGCAATTTCTTTGGGGAGCTCTCAGTGAGGAAACTTGCTTTACATTAACAGCTATTCTGGCTAATCTCAGAGAGTTGCTTGGGAGCACTGAGAAATTAAGTGACCTCACCAAGGTCATAAATTGAATTCCTAGCACAACTCAAGTGCTACCTATTTTAAAAAACTTTTTGGAATCCTTCAGTGATGATAAGCTTTTCCCTCAATCCTTACCTAACACTTTCCCACCCACTCTCTGCAGTCTTTATAAGGGGGTTGAAAAAGTAATGATGTCATTACTGCCAATTTATTTTGTATAACCTAGAATAAGAATGAGTTTAAAAATTTTTAAACATGGAGGTGGATCCAAGATGGCAGAGAAAAGGCATGAACTCACCTGAGATCTCCCCCAGAGACTACCAAACACCTTTAAATAATGCTTCAAAACAAATTCTAATGCAGCAGAACCAAAGAAAAGAGTGGAATGAAATAATCTTCCATCCTAAGACAACTTAAAAGGTGGTCTGGAAAGGTCTATTGCACTAGAAAAAGAGTAGAGCACTTGCTTGTAGAGCGGTGCAGGCTGCAACAGACTCAAACTAGGAACATGCTTTGGGGACAACTGCATCAATATCTGTGGTGGTTTCTGGATCTCTCAGCCCACAGATGGAAAGGGAATCAAACAAATAGTCAGAAGGAGATTATATGGATCCCTTTACTGGCACTGGGGGCAAGACTGTTCCATTGCCCATACTTATATCTGAATTGCAGTCCAAGCATTAGTACATTAGAGTTTGCAGGCACAAAGGAGCTGGAATCCTGGGCATAATTCCAGAGTAAAAAAGAGTGCTTGTTGTCACTCACAGACTAGTTTGTAGTACAGAAGAGTAGTAAACACACCGAAACCCTACAGATCCCCAAAATTACCTCTGTAACCATCTGTGCAAGAAACTTGAAGGTTGGGACCGTAGCTCTTAATTCCAGAAGGAGAGGCCTACTTTAAAATACAGTTAAAAGTCAAAAAAATAGTCTGAAAAGTGAGCAAATATCAGAAAAATAGCCTAATTATAGAAAAGTTACCATAGTGACAAGGAAGATCAAAACACAAATTCAGAAGATAACAAAATAAAAAATCAAAACTCCTTTATCCAAAGCCTCAAAGTAAAATATAAATACCTCCTCTAATTCCTGGCATCATGCTCTGAACTCCTGAAGCCCCTGACCATAGAATTGTTATTTTTATTATGGATTATTATTTATTATATGGATTGCAGAGTAAGCATCTTCTTTATTTGTGCCTGTATGGATTTTTGACCAAGCAGATAGAGTGTTTTTCTGACTGCCTGGGACTTTGACCTTTAAAGTCTTCATAAGGAAAATAAGGGAACTGCACATATTACAGAAATGATGCAAGATTTGTTTAGAATTTGAGAAACAAACTGGGGCATATTGAATTTTTATAAGAGTCCCATTCAACAGCACAGGATATGGCAAAAATAAAACAGGATTGGGTGGGATGCATGTTTGGTTCCTCAGGGGGCAGAAATCAAAGAGGTGTGCAAACTATTCTGCATAAATTTCTGTCATCCGCTTTGATAAAAAAGATTATGGACTTAAAAGGTCAATTATATATTTTTAAGAAGAAATGTCTAGTTTTTGTTAATGTTTGTGCTTGACAAAATTTTAAAATAGACTACTGATACATAACACTGATGACAATATATAGTAGGGGGATAAGAGCTCAATACAATTTTGTTACCTCCTATGGGTAAATATTTGCCACATGAAACATATCTTCTCCCTCCTTTATAAACAACTGACTCCCCCCATTACAAGACCTATGATGTTTACTAAATTCTGAAACCTACTCATAGCTTATTTGCTTCTTGCCTTACTGCTGAAAATACTCACCAATTAATGATTATTATGATTGTTGTTGTTTTGTTCTCTCACCAACTTTGCCAAAGGTACTTTCTAGAAAACAAAGATCACCAGAAGCTCTATTCACTTATTCTAGTTTTATTCTCCAAGGTGGAAGATATCAAGTCCTTAATGGAAAAGGTCCTAAACTTCCTAGTGATAGATAGTTCACCTATTCTTTTCATCATTAGCTCTAAGAATGAAACATTGAATTCAATTAAAGAATACAATTCAATAAACATTTATTAAGTTCTATGTGCTAAGCTCTGTGCTAATTCCATGTGCCAATATTACTATAAAAAACTCTCCTTGTTTTTTGAATCCAGGAATATCATGTTCACCCAGGACAAATTGATTACCTGAAATCTCATCACTAGGATTTTAATATTCAATACTTTCTCCACTTCCTCATTTGAATCTTCCTGATGACTGAAGGGCTGGAGGGTAAAGCAATAAACTCCTCCCAATGCCTTCCTTTATAGGGGGCTCAAATCAGAACTTTACATTTTCTTTTATCAACTCTGTTTGGTTTCAACCCCAGACATTATCATGACTTTTCCTTTTCCTTATTTTATGCTTCTATTTTTTGTAATATCTTCTCTTGTTAGATTTGAGGATGGCAGATCTCTTTTTTTTCCTTGTTATTTTGCATCCCTAGTGTTAAGGCACAGTACCTGGCACATAGTAGGTAATTCATAACTATTTATTGAATTACAATAATGAATAGACCAACCACACCCAGTGAAAGAACTCTGGGAAATTAGTGTGAACCACTACATATCATTTCCAATCCCTCTGTTTTTGTCCGCTTTCATTTTGATTTCCTTCACAGGTTAATTGTACATTATTTTAAAGCCTGATTCTTCTTATGCAGCAAAATAACTATGGATATGTATACATATATTATATTTAACATATACTTTGACTTATTTAACATGGATTAGTGTACCTGTCATCTGGGGAAAGGGGTGGGGGGAAAGAGGGGAAAAATTGGAACAAAAGGTTTTGCAATTGTCAATGCTGAAAAAATTACCCATGCATATATCTTGTAAATAAAAAGCTATAATAAAAAAAAAAAGAAAAAGAAAAGAAAAAATTATTGAATTGAATTAAAAAATGACCCCAGGAATCATCCAACTAACCAACCAATCAATCGATAGGCAATTATTAAACTTTATGTATATATATATATAGGCACTTATGATAAAAAGGCATAAACAAAATTAATGCCACTATGGGATAACACTCACCTTAGGACCAATTTATAGAATCATAGGTTTAGAGATTGGAAGGATCTTTCTAAGCTATTTTATACTCAAGGAATTCAGACTCAGAGAGATGAAAGGAAATGCTCAAGCTTACACAAATTGCAGGTAAAGAGTTGGATGTGATTTTAGGTCCTCAGGTACCAAATTCAGCTGCTATATACATCAACAATCAAGAGTTTTCAATGTCTTGCTTTGTCTTTGGATAACTCAGATTCTCCCAATTCTCTTAGGGTCACTTTATAATAACTACTCCCCAAGGAGTTTTTACAGTGTCTATTGAAAGTACTAAGTGCACCATTCTCCAATTGATAAATGGTCAAAGGATATGAACAGACAATTCTCAGATAATGAAATTGAAACTATTTCCACTCATATGAAAGAGTGTTCCAAATCACTACTGATTAGAGAAATGCAAATTAAGACAACTCTGAGATACCACTACATACCTCTCAGATTGGCTAAGATGACAGGAACAAATAATGATGAATGTTGGAGGGGATGTGGGAAAACTGGGACACTGATACATTGTTGGTGGAGTTGTGAAAGAATCCAGCCATTCTGGAGAGCAATCTGGAACTATGCCCAAAAAGTTATCAAACTGTGCATACCCTTTGATCCAGCATTGCTGCTATTGGGATTATATCCCAAAGAAATACTAAAGAGCGGAAAGGGACCTGTATGTGCCAAAATGTTTGTGGCAGCTCTTTTTGTTGTAGCTATAAACTGGAAGTTGAATGGATGTCCATCAATTGGAGAATGGTTGGGTAAATTATGGTATATGAAGGTTATGGAATATTATTGCTCTGTAAGAAATGACCAGCAGGACGAATACAGAGAGGCTTGGAGAGACTTACATCAACTGATGCTGAGTGAAATGAACAGAACCAGAAGATCGCTGTACACTTCAATGCTGTATGAAGATATATTCTGATGGAAGTGGATATCTTCAACATAAAGAAGATCCAACTCACTTCCAGTTGATTAATGATGGACAGAAATAACTACACCCAGAGAAGGAACACCGGGAAGTGAATGTAAATTGTTAGCACTACTGTCTATCTACCCAGGTTACTTATACCTTCGGAAGCTAATAATTAATGTGCAACAAGAAAATGGTATTTACACACATATATTGTATCTAGGTTATATTGTAACACATGTAAAATGTATGGGATTGCCTGTCCCTCGGGGAGAGGGAGTGGAGGGAGGGGGGGGATAATTTGGAAAAATGAATGCAAGGGATAATATTATTTTTTAAAAAAGATAATTGTATAAATATGTTTACATATATTGAATATTGTATAGCATATATTGGATTGCTTACTATCTAGGAGAGAGGGTGAGGGGAGGAGGGGAAAATTTGGAACACAAGGCTATGCAACTGTCAATGTTAAAAAATAATGCATGCATATTTTTTGAAAATAAAAAGTTTTTTAAAAAAAGAAAGTACTAAGTGCTCTGTCTATTCAATTTGTTAATATTTATGATTAAAGAATAAGAAAACTGGCTTTAAAGGTTTGTTTTAGATTAAATCTTTAAACATAGAGTAAACTAGATGAATGAAGAAATCCATGAATCCTCTAACTTCTGTCTTAGGAAAAACTCCCATACTATCTATCTTGAGCACATTAGCATATTAGTTAAATGCCAAAATGTTGCCTGGTCCGCGGTAGTTTTTGAGGTAAATGTAGGAATTAAATCTTTGGTCTTTATTTGATCACTTTCAGGTACATTATATTTCATGAAAACATTAAAAAGAGAAAATAAGAAGGAAAGAATCATTTTCCCTTTTTGTTAAAATGTGAGTGCTTTTACATATTTAGGCACATATTGACAATTTGGAAGTATTCTTTTAGATCCATTCAAATTAAATTTGGAAACTTAGTGCTAACTTCAGATAAGCAGATTACAGAAATTTCTGTCCAAGTGGATAATATTTTATAATACTATTATTACTCATCAGAGAAAATGCTCAAAATCTGGGTTTCTCATAAATTGCTATTGTTCATGCTTTGTTCTTGAAGAGGAGCAATGACATTAGGAGGATGAAGACTTGCAGGTGAATTGGATTTAAGCGAGGCAGAAATGTACAAGGTCATCAGATTTCTCTTCCAGAGCAATCAGAGGTTTATGGCAAAACATAGGACAAGATGACTGACAATAGCTTTGAATGCAATGGCATTTTAAAGATAAGGTCTTTCCAGGTGTCAGTCTGTCTAAGGCAATGACCGTTCAGTAATTAAACCTTATATAAAAATTGAGGCAAAATATGGCCTAATTTGCTTTCATAAGAGAACCAGTCTAGGAGGATAAGACCCTCAGAATTTCTGGCCAGGACAGAATTGAATAAGGTTTTCTTTGTTCTGCTGAGTTCTAGACAAAGGTGGGTCAATACAATTATTATAAATTCTTTCCCAAAATTATGCTGAACTTGGCTTTAAATAGTTTTAAATTTTAGGTAGGAATTATCTGATTTTTTAAAAGTTTTTTGTAAGTATCTGACAAAAAGGAAACATATATACATATTTATATGTAATTATCATGATGTATGATGCCTATATGAAACTTATGTATTTATTTTAGTCTTTGCCAAGTACAGAAATCAGCATGTTTTATTTATGCATGAATGCATATATAAATGTAGGATATTTCACCCAAGAAAGTTCACCAAGACTGTGGGAATGCTCAGAAAATAATACAATGGTATGTGAATTACTTCGGTCAAACAATAATTTTTCTATTTTTATTTTTCCTAGTTATATATTGTAAAAACAATTTTTAACATTCATTTTTTAAACTTTGAGTTCCAGATTTGCTCCCTTCCTCTTTTTTTACCCTTCCTATTTTGAGAATAATACCATAGGTTTTTTTTTTTAAAGTATACTTCAATCTGCATTAATACACTATCAGTCCTTTCTCTAAAGATGAATGACATTTTTCATCATAAGTCCTTCAAAGTTGTATTGAATCATTGTACTTCTGAGAATAGTTGTCATTCACCACTGATCAGTTTAACAATATTGCTATTACTTTGACAACAGTACATTTCATTTTGTATCAATCAGCTCATAGAAATCTTTCCAGGTTTTTCTGAGAGGATTCTTCTCATAATTTCTTATAGCACAATAATTTTCCATCATACTCATATGTCACAATGTATTCAGCCATTCCCTAATTAATGGACATCCCCTCAATTTTTCTTTGTCACCACAAAAGAGATGCTATAAATACTTTTGTAAATATAGGTCCTTTTTCTTTTCTTTT
This sequence comes from Sminthopsis crassicaudata, assembly GCF_048593235.1. Classification (NCBI taxonomy): domain Eukaryota; kingdom Metazoa; phylum Chordata; class Mammalia; order Dasyuromorphia; family Dasyuridae; genus Sminthopsis; species Sminthopsis crassicaudata. The sequence goes on from NC_133622.1 coordinate 125,335,722, forward strand.
TTTAAAAATCTTTTTGGGATACACTCTTCCACTGTGAAAATTTTTTATAACCTGTTTTATGTGTGATAATTTATCCCATTCTACTTCTCTCTTTCCCTTTTCCCCAGGATATTCTTTTCTTCCCCCTTAATTTAATTGTTTTTTTTTTTTTGTTTTTTTTTTTTAGAAATTGTCCTTTCTCTGACCATATATACTTTTAAATTCTCTAATAAGTTATGTTCTTATGAGTTACAAATATCATATTCTCATGTAGGAATGTACAAAGCTTAACCTTATTTGAGATCTTTTTCAGGAAGTGATCTGTGGATTCTTTCAATTTCTATTTTACCTTCTGGGTCTAGAATACCAGAAAAATTTTCCTTGATAATTTCTTAGTACATAATATCTAGGTATTTTTTTTAAATCATGACTTTCAGGTAGTTCAATAATTCTTAAATTATCTTTCCTGGATCTATTTTCTAGTTTAATTGTTTTTCCAGCGAGTTATTTCATCTTGTATTTTAATTTTTTATTCTTTTGGTTTTATTTTATTGTTTCTTTATTTCTCATAAAGTCAATTAGGTTTAATTTGCTCAATTCTAATTTTTAAGGAATTATTTTCTTCAGGCTTTAATTTTGTATCTCCATTTCCATTTATCTGATTTTATTTATTTTTTATTATAACTTTTTATTTACAAGATATATACATGGGTAATTTTTCAGCATTGACAATTGCAAAACATTTTGTTCCAATTTTCCCCCTCCTTCCTCCCACCCCTCCCAGATGACAGTTTGACCAATACACGTTAAATATGTTAAAGTATAAATTAAATACAATATATGTATATGAAATGGACTGACATGAGATAGACAGCTCTGACCAAATTATTCAATTTAAAGCATCATTTATTAGCTGGCCAGCAACTGACCCCAGTAGACAGACTAGTAGAGATCAACCCTGAACCTTTAGTGAGGTACACTTTTAAGCGTGTTTACCACATCCTGGTACAGTCTTGCTTTTACAAATTTGGGGAATTACTGACACAGTTTCTTGTTTACAATGGGGAAGTGTCTGGACGAGAGTGAGCACACAACAGAATCTGTCGGCATATTTTGTAATGTTGTCTTGACTCTGTTAGACACACACTTCTCAGAAAGTCTGGGGTCTCATGAACTGGGGGATGGTGCTCAGTCTGAACATAACACTTCCCTTAATTTAGTTTAAGCAACATTTTCCTGTAAGCCTGAGGCCCCTTGACCCAAGGATGAGGGGGCCAGTCTTTTGCCTATTTCATGTATATATCCAAACAGTTATTTTGCTGTATAAAAAAGAATTGGACTTTGAAATAGTGTACAATTAGCCTGTGAAGGAAATCAAAAATGCAGGCAGACAAAAATAGAGGGATTGGGAATTCTATGTAGTGGTTCATAGTCATCTCCCAGAGTTCTTTCCCTGAGTATGGCTAGTTCAATTTATTATTGCTCTATTGGTGACCACATCCATCAGAATTGATCATCATATAATTTTGTTGTTGAAGTATATAATGATCTCCTGGTCCTGCTCATTTCACTCAGCATCAGTTTAGCATCAGAAAGGCTTCTTCTCCTGCTGGTCATTTTTTACAGAACAATAATATTCCATAATATTCATACATCACAATTCATTTAACCATTCTCCAATTGATGGGCCTGATTTTACTTTTAGAGGAATTATTTTTTAAATACATTTTTTTTTCTTATTTGGTAAAATCTATTCTTTAAGGAGTTTTTTTTTTTTCCCCCAGTGAATTTTTGTGCTTCTCTTTTCACTTGGCCAATTCTGCTTTTTAAGGCATGCTTTCTTTATTGAGTTTTTTTTTTTTTTTTTAACCATTTGGTTTAATCTGTTTTTCTTAAGGTGTTATTTTCATTAGCATTTTTTGTGTTTCCTCTTCCAAGTTGTTGATTCATTGTTGATTCAATTTTCTTGCATGACTTTCATTTCTCTTCCCAATTTTTCCTCTATCTCTCTTACTTCATTTTCAAAAATTCTTTTTGAGCTCTTTCATGGCCTGAGAAAATTCACATTTTTCTTGGAAGTTTTGGATGTAGGAGCTTTGATTTTTTTTTTTTTTCTTGAGAGTGTGTTTTGATATTCTTTGTCACCATAGTAACTTTCCAAGATCAGAATCTTTTCCCAATATTTTCTCATTTGATCAGCACAACAACCTCCCATTTTACAATGAGGAAATAGAGGTAGGCAGAAGCTAAATAATTTATTTCCTGAGGCAAGGAGGAAAGAGGATCATTGATAGGATTATCTCTTTAAGTTGACTTTTGTTCTTTTGTAAACCTTTTGTTCCTTGTTGAATTTCTTGCATTGACAAAATAATTACTGAATCCAATCAGAAGACTATGATGTGAAACCCTCCTCACCCCCACCCTCTAAGGTTATTTTTCCCCTATAAAAGAACCTGTCTGTACTTTATTTCCTTGCTATCTTTTAAGCCTGCCAGTCAATGGCATAACCCTTCACTTTGTGGGTCCATTAAAAACCACCTGCCTTATGATAGAAAGTTCATTAGGATTTAGTCTAACTAATAGCATCTTCTCTCTGGTTAATTGTAAATTTTTCTAGGGAACTTATGCCTGATTCTTTTTCCTTGTTAATGGCTAATTCCCTTTTAGAACTTAGCAAGCCAATCAATGGCATAATAATAGTTTTTGCTTCTTGGTTTGAAATAAGTTCAAATCTATAAATTATTTCTTGAAATACCTTGTGATACTGGCCCCAAACCCCAATTTACTTTTGGAGTCCAAAAAAATATTTTGGGAGGTTTAGTGCTTTTGTATATCCATTCCTCATCAGAATACATAGTCTGAATGCTGGACTTTCTGATTCTAATCTTCTCTATTGCACTACCTAGCTGCCCCCAAAAGACCTCAAACATCTTAAATACACTGGCTATGTGACCCTGGAATAGTCATTTTGTTGTGCCATAGTTCCCTTTTAATGTCCTGACCAAGTTTCCTTAATTCTCCTATTTAGTTACTCTGTCTCAGGTTATAAACATTCCCTCCAAATGTTTGATAGGATAATGGTCTTATATCTTAGACCTTAGGCTATACTTATTCCCTCTTAATGTTTGATGGGATAAAGGTCTTTATCCATTTTAGACATCATTAGAATATCAGGAGCCTCTCCAGTATGCCAGCCTCCATTATGTCATCCCCATCCAGGTACCTCCCCCATTATCCCCAATAATAAGATTCTTTTATAGGGTAACAAGAACAATGACATCATTCAATTCAGAGGATAGTCTCATTCAGCCCTGGGACCAATCATGGATCCATTTGGTCCCAGTAAATCTCTCCCATTAAATAAATTATTAAATTGTTCTCTATCTCTATCTTGCTCAGTTTCTCCAGCATTACAATTTAACCTCTTAGTGCCCCAGGAAACTCTAAGGCTTTACATTTCAGAGCAAATAGTACAGGTGGTTTCTTTAATGGAAACTTTATTGGTTTCTCACCAAATCATAGATATTGATGGGGGTGAAGCTGTGTCCCCTTTAATCTGTAAATTAATCACTCTGAAACTGTGTCCCCTCTGATCTGTAAAAGAAGGGACATTTGGGGTCTCTGACTCCAAAAAGTCAGGAAAGAAGCATACTTTCCAGACATACTTGTTCTAAAGTAAGTAGCTTCATTCAACTGGAGATTTCAGGCAAATCACCCCACATTGTTTTTTTGGATAGCCAGATCTTCAGGAATTTCATTCAATTGGAGATCTGGGCCTGATGTTGAGTGGTTTAAAACTCTAAGTATGCCTCATCTTAGATAATGCCTGGAGGCATTGACTCTCTTGTCAACTGGAAGCCTTAGCCTCAGACAATAAGGACAATTCTAAACTCCAAATTTTTGCAGAAGTCTGAAGTAGTGTGCTTTGCGAAGGGACCTCTCCTCTTGGCACAGCTGTCTACGAGGATTCCTATCTGCTGTGAAAAGACCTTTTTTTCAGTGATAACCTCTTATTATTTCTCTTCCAGGACCTCTTACAACTGAGGAGTCAGTCTTCCTAGCAAAGCTGGCTTCTCATCCAACAATAAACTTCCCTTTTGCCAGTCAAGCTTTTTGGATTTGTGAATTCTCTTCATGTTGGACCAGTGTTTCCGACCAAAGAGGGTCAATCAGGACCTGAACAATAACAGACTGGACCATGGCCTGGGGCCTATTGCTGTCCAATGAATAGTTTTGGTTTGGGTTTAAGGTATGATCCATAAGAAGACAAAAATCGTGTAAACCCCAAGATATTTGGGGAGGATTCAGGGATTGAGAAAAAAAAAATTTCTAAAACCATCTGTAGGTAAGAATATGATACCCCATGAGGAAAGAGAGAAGAAAAGAGGGAAGGATGGAAAGAAGGAAAGAAGGAAAGGAAGGAAGGAGGGAGGGAGGAAGGATTTCCCAACTGACTCTACTAACAGAAGTTGTTTGTTCTTTATTCTCCATTTTACACATTCTGTTTTTCAATGAATTGATTTCCTTTTCCAAATCTATTTCATAAAGGGTTTTCTTCAGATAATTTCTGTATTTGCTTTTCCAAACTTTACTACAATGTTTTCATTTCCTTTCCCCATTTTTGTTCTTCCTCTCTTTAAAGATCTTTTCTGAATTCTTCCAAGAGAGCCTTGTGAAATGGGGACCAACTCATATCACCCTTTGGGACTTCATCTGGAGACAATTTGCATTTAGTGTCCTCAGAGTTTGAGGTCTGTTCTTTTCTTTCTTCATAAATGCTATCTATGATCAGAGTTCTTTTTGCTTTTTTTGCTTATTTTTTAAAGGTTGAGGTCTGTTCCTAGGGCAGAGGGGAGATTGTCCCAAGTTTCTTCTACAGGTGACAGTGGCTTTTGGCTGCCCTGTGCTGGTCCTGCTGACTTCTTCCTGTGCTGGCCAAGTGTGTGGCCAAGTCCCATGTTATTCTGGGATTTAGAGGTTCATAATTGCCTTTTATGTTTGTGTTAGATGTCTCACAGCTAATCTGCTGATTCACTGGCTTCTGAACCAGGAGAGTAGCCAATACTACTGTATTTTGACTAAGAATCTCCAGGTAGATTTCCCAGTCCATGGATGTCACACCACCCTGGGTCACTGCATTGTGCCTGTACTTGGTCACCTCCCCTCTCCCTCTAATGCAGATCTTTTCTAAAGTTCCTCCAAAATATCTTCTGCTGGAAATTTGTTATGCTCCAAATATCTGTGGGTTCTGTCATTCCAAAACCAGTTCAGAGGCTTGATCTGGTGTTGATCCAAAGGTAAAGAGCCATTTACTCTCCACCATTTTGGTTCTGCCCTTGTCCTTCATTCATGAACAGTTCCATGACTTCAGGGAGGTGATGCCATTAATGAGGTCCTGAATGGTTAATATAGTTGGCAGAGGAAAAAGGCTTGGGCAATCTAGATTAATTTAAACTGCTCCATGGTCCCACCTTCTGTGGAGGTAATCCAGTCAGAAATCAAGTTATGTCAAGTCCCCGAGGTTAAATTGTCCCTATAAATCTGCTTGTGGTCCAAGCCTTCAATTATGCTCTCCCTTGGGTCAGTCTACCATGGCACTCTGCCTTGTGGTATCTTTCCCCTTACTCCTCCCTTGTGCCACATCGTGTCTTCTAATTCTACCATGCCTTATCCTCTCCAGATGCTACTTCTCCTTATAGCTACCTCTTTTGGGGTACTAAATCCCTTTCAGGATCTAGCCTGCCAGCAAAGGGCATGCCCCAACCTCATGAGGTGTTTCTTTTCTTCTGGTAAATGGCAAGTTCTATTAGGGAACTTGCCTTTTCTACAAAACCCCTTTGCTAATGCTCTACCAACCCTATTTCATATTCACCATTCTTGGTATCTATTGGACTTCTTATTTTGCTTATTACATCTTCCTCTAAATAAACCTACCTTTTGCCAAAGAGAATGGCCATTGTGCATTCTTCACATGACTAGACCCCAACATTTGGTGCCTACCATCATCTGGTGCCTAAATAACAACATTTGATGTTACATTAACTATATCACCATGACATGCAAATGAATTGGATTTAAGTGAGGAAGAGCTATGAAAGGTCACCTGCGTCACTTTCCCCTCCAGAGCCATCTGGTTCCAGTGACCAGATACAGATCAGAAAGACTAGAGTTGGCCCTGGATGCAATGGGAGACCTTGACCTTTCATTGGTCCTAGTTTGACTGAGGCCACATCCATTCAGTGACTAAGGCTAGGTAACAATTGAAGTAAAGAATGGCTTTTCACCTTGTCACAAAAAGAAAAAAAATCTAAATAAATAAATCTGGGAGGGGAGCTCTCAGGGTTTCTTAACCAAAGCAGAAATGATTGCTACTTATATGATATCTGTTAATATATATATAGAATTTGTGTATATGTGTACATGGCTATATGTATATGTATATACATATAGAACTCACACAGAGAAAACATTAATGAGGTGGTCAGAAAAAGTGATATAAAGACATTCTCAAGGTCTTTTTTAAGAAGTTTAGAGCTGATTGTACAACATAGGAGACACTGAAACAGAACTGCCCAGTATATCGTGCCCTCATCAGAAAAAGTGTTGTGCTCAATGAGTAAAATAATTAAACTAACAAAGAAGAATTATTAGATATGCAAAGTTAGAGAACCCACCCCAAATATTCATATGGTGCCTAACTTGTGGCAGTGTTCTGAGCACATATTGATCTGATCAGTGCTGTAACTTGATATCATTGATCTTCTATTCAACTATTGATATCATTTTGATCTTCTTTGAAAATGGCCAATCACTAATATGTATAAATATGCACATGTATATATTCACATATGTGAATTGTATACATATATACATGTATGTGCATGTATATATGTGTGTATGACTGTGTATGATTTCCTGATCTTTTCTCAGCAATCTATTGTTCATTACTTCATGTGTCAGGGAACCCAATTATTCTTGCAAGTTTTGAAGTCCTGCAACAGTCTCAATATGTATCAGGGAATCCAATGATTCCTGCTGTTTTTAAAGTCCAGCAGCAGTCTCACCAATAATGTTTGATGTCCATGAGTCAATTACCATACACATCGGGTTAACAGCCATGCTTTTTCAGTGGCACATGTAGTCAGAGATGATGTTTTTTGGGTCTTTTCCTTTGTTTAAAGGGTCTTTTTCGTGTCTCTCTGATGGACAAGGGGAATACGGCTCATTGGCACAATCTGATCCTTTTTTCATCTATAGAGATACAAGCAAAATCTCTCCCCCAAGCAGTTAACTTAGCTGGTCCTTTCCATTCACCACTTTCTAGATCTCTCCATATCATCTAAAGATAGTGGAACTGCTTGCACTGGACACTGCCCTTCTGGAGGATTATAAAACCTGTCTGACAGAGCCAGTGCATCTTTATTAAAAATCAAAAAATTAATAGTGTAAAGTGCTAAATTTAAAAGTTCTCTAGAGTTACCTGTGCCTCCCGCTTTCTTTTGTTTTTGGACGAGCATCTTGATGTCTGTTTCTCCTCTCTACTATTGCCTGTCCTTGAGGATTAAAAGGTATGGAAGTGGTGTGTAAAATCTGATACTGTACACAAAAGTGTGCAAAATGTTTAGAAGTATATGCAGGTCTAGGATCTGTTTTTATTGCTTCTGCTATACTCATAATTGCAAAAGCTTGTGTAAGGAATTCAGTGATCATTTGGGCTGTCCCTTTTGTGCTGGTATTGCAAAAGTAAATCCTGAAAAGGTGTCTACGACAACATGGATAAAAACCAGACAATCAAAAGATTTATAATGGGTTACATCCATTTGCCAAATTTCATCGGGTCTCAAACCATGAGGGTTCTTTCCTGGCGGGAGCATAGGAAAGGAAGGCAAGCTGTACAGGCTTTTACTATGCTCCTAGTTTTCTCTTTTGTTATCCCTAACTTGCAAACATAAAGCTCAAGTAGTTTGATGATATTTAGAATGAGATTCTTGGGCTGCCTGAAATAAAGGAGTATTGGCTAACATGGTTAGAAGGCTATCTGCCTTTGAATTTCCATAAAAAATAGAACCTGGAAGTCCACTATGAGAGTGGACATGCAAGATATAAATCTTACCTTGACAGTTTCTTACTTGCTCTTGAAGCTCCTTACAGAGTTAATATATATTAGAGGCTACAAATTTTATTTGGGTTGTGGCAATTCTTTGTACCACACCTACTGAATAAGCTGAATCTGATATTATATTTACATCTCCTGGACAATGAGTAAAAGCTAGCATGGTTGCATACAATTCATTCTGCTGAGTGCACTAAAAGGAAGTTCTGACTATTCTTTTTATAGTTAAGTCATGAGAGTATACAGCACAAATGTTTGTTTGGATGAAACTGTAAAGATAGTTGATCCTTTAAGACAGGGATTCTCAAATTATGGCCCTCAGGCCAGATGCAGCCCGCTGAGAATGTTTATGCAGCTCACTGGGTTTTGGCAAATGGGCTGAGGGGCGGAGACAGAGTGTGAGTTTTTGTTTTTACTATAGTCCGGTACTCCAACAGTCTGAGGGACTGTGAACTGGCCCCCTATTTAAAAAGTTTGAGGACCACTGCTTTAAGGGAAACCTTTTCTTCAAAAATCAATTGCCAATTATGTAATCTTTAAGGGAGACCTGTGTGTAAAATTTGGAGCTGTGGCCAATAAAACTTGCCACTCTGGGATGGTTTCACAGCATACATTAATTTGTGCATTGGTATAAAAGGTGTATTTCTTGTCAGGTCTTATCCCTGATAATTGTACTGCTCTTTTAATGGTCTTTAATAAAATTCTAGCCACAAGCACTGGTTAAGGAGTAAGGATTTGTTCTGGTTGTGCTGGGAGCGTTACCCACTCTATCACACTGTGTCCTTGATGAAGGACTGCTGTGGATGCCTCTTTGGTAGCAAAAACTGATATTTACAAGAGTTTTTGAGTAACTCTTTCAACCACATTAGATGAATCCAGTTCAACTTCTCTCAAAGCCTCTTGAGCTTCTTTTGTAAGCTGGCATAGTGAATTCAAAGCATTGTCTCCCTCTAAAATGTCATATACAGGTTGTAATTGATAGGTAGTTAAGCCTAACACTGGATGCATCCATCGGATATTTCCTATCAATTTCTGAAAGTCATTTAAGATGTTCAACTTTTCTGTTCCTAAAGAAAGTTTTTGTATTATAAGCACCTTAGGATATTCCTTATATCCTAAATATTGAAAAGGAGCATGCTTTCGATTTTTTTCTGGAGCGATATGCAATTTGTAGTTCCTTAGTGTTTCTATGGTCTTTTGTAGACATGCTTCTAACATTTGTTCCTCAGGTGCACACCCCAAGATATCATTCATGTAATGTAATAACATTACTTTTAGAAATTCTTTTCTTACTGGAGTAAGAGCAATAGCAACATACATTTGACACATGTAGGGCTATTTTTCATTCTTTATAGCAAAACTGGGCATTTATATCTTTTATAAGGCTCAGCTAAATTAACTCTGGACACTGAAAAGGCAAATCTTTTCATATCCTCCATATCCAGAGGGATAGAATAGAAACAATCCTTAATGTCTATAACTCAAAGAGGTCATTCTCTAGGCTACTGAGTAGGAGATGGAAGTCCAGGCTGAAGAGTTCCCATAGTTTCCATCTGTACATTTGCTTTTTGTAAAATCAGTCAACATTTTCCATTTTCCAGTTTTTTTTTTTAACAGCAAATACAGGGGAATTCCAAGAACTTAGAGAAAGTTGTAAGTGTCCTTGGTTGGGGCAGCTAGGTGGTGCAGTGGATCGAGCAGCAGCCTTGAATTCAGGAGGACCCAAGTTCAAATCTGGCCTCAGACACTTAACACTTCCTAGCTGTGTGACTCTGGGCAAGTCACTTAACCTCAGCCTAAAATTAAAAAAAAACAACAAAAAAACAAGTGTCCTTGGTCAAGTTGTTCTTGTACTATATCTAATAAGGCCTGAATTTTTTCACTTCTTAAGGGCCAGTGTTTTACCCACACCTATGTATCAGTTTTCCATTGAATGAGAACAGGTGAGAGTGCAGGCAGGCCTTCAATAGCAGCCCTGCCTAAAAAACCAAGTATTCTTTGTAATCCTAACTGTTGTAAGATGGCTCTTCCCCATAGATTGATGGGGATTTTTTCAACTATAAAAGGAGTAAAAACTCCTGTTTCACCTTCAAATGTCCATCTCAAAGGGCTATTGATTCTCTTATGCCAGACATATAGGTGTCCTCCTTAATTGGCCAATGACTGGGCCAATTGGCACTTCTAATGATTGTATAATCTGCACTCATGTCTACCAACCCTTTCAATGGTATGCCATTTACATAGATAGTGAGCATAGGACAGTCAGCTGCCACAGCTGCTGTCTCAGAATATTCCTGAATTCTGTTGTTGGGAGTCAAAATCTGGATAAATATTACCAAATTGCCTATTAGGGGTATGTATCAGTTAATCTGATGCTACTACTTCTCCTGGTTGATAAGTCACACATTGTCTACCTGTATTAGTGACTGGGATATTAGCTACATATTCCCCAGTTTCCCAAGTTAGTGTATGGATAGACAGTTTTGTAAGCACTCTCAGGAGGTAAAATGGTCAAGCCTACTGTGCCTGGAGGCAAAGGATCCATAGGCTTGACAGGGACAGATTTCAGCTCTCCAGGGGATATCTCAGTAGTCCCAGCTACATACAACTGTATTCTCCCCAATTGTAATCCCTTTCTCCCATCAAGTTGCTTCTTGGCTGATCGATCACGTCAGAGTACTGAACTTGTAAAGACTCTCTGGATGTAACATTGGTTGCCATCATACCCCAAGTGTTTTTTGCCTGGGGGCCTGGAGCTGGGCCCTGCTTCCCGTTTCCCTGAGTCATTCTACATTCTGATGATGAATGGAAGATTTTGTTGTATTTTGGACATAGGGTTTTAGGTCTTGGTCTCCCATCCTGTCTTCTCCTCCAACACTGAACTTTCTGATGCCCTACTTTACCACATTGAAAGCATTGATGAGTCTCTCTGGAAGTCTCTTGTTAAAAGGGAACTTGTCTTCCCATGTTCCGATCTTGAAAAGTCTTCATCACAGCCTGGGTATAAAAGGTTTTTGTGCCCACTGTGGCACAGCATCTTATGATCTCATCTAAAGGAGTATCCTTGTGTAGTCCTAGTATAATTCTTCTACAAATCTCATTAGCATTTTCTTTACCAAGTTGTCTTATCATAATTTGTTGCTATATTTTCACCAGTAGTTCATATGACAGCTGTCTGCAGATGTTCCATAAAATCAGCAAAGGGCTCATTTAAACCTTGCACTATTTTCGTGAAGGCTTCCCCTCTATTTTGTCTTCCTGGGAGGGTGACCCATGCTTTGATAGCAGCAGTAGCAGTTTGCTCATATGTCACTATAGGATAATTAATCTGTGCTAAAGTTTTTGCATAAAGACCTAAACTTGCTAGTTTATTAAGGTGACTAATATATTAACTCCAGGTTGCCTATTTCATTGAGTTTGTATTCTACAGAATTCACTATACTCAGAAAGCTACAACAAGTTTTGTCCAGGTTCTAAACATGTCCTTGCTATAGATTTCCAATCATTAGGGTTAAAACTTCAAAAGCCAAATTCTCTAGTAACATAACAAATAACAAAATAAGACATAAAATAACATAAGACAATGTAGACCCATAAAGAGTATAAGCCTTTTTCAGATCTTTGATAATTTCCAAATTAAACGGAGTGTATTTTCTTTTTTCTTGACCTGAAGAGTTAAATTCATCAATCACAGGATATGCTTCTATTCTCAGATTAATGCCTTCTGTAATCATGTCGTAGGAGGTGGACAAAGCTGCTGCATGGAGGGTGCTGATTGAGAAGCACCACACTCCTTAATTTCATCAGCATTGTACTTAACTCCTTTCTTGTCCAATTCTTCATGTTTTTCAGCTGCTTTGTCAGTACTAATTCCCTCCTGTTCTTTTTCCTTTTTCCTTATTTTAAAACTTGTGGGATTCCTTAAAGCCAATTGTACTATGTTGTATTTATATAGAATATTTCCTTAGAAATTGAATCAGGACCATTATCATTGTAATATTCAATCAGTTGCTCTTCCACTAGTTTCCACTTTTCTGGCTCTAATTTCTCTTCCTTAGAGAACCAAGGAGATGTATATGCTAATATTTCTAAGAGTTCAATGATCTGGTCCCAAGTTACCAACAAATTTTGCTTCTTTATTAACCTAACTATGTATTCTACACACTTCCCTTGGGATGGGAAAAGTTCTTTTCTTAATATTTTCCCCATTTTAGCTGAAAAATGAAAGTGACTAGTTTACTCACTTTATTTCCTGGTCATAAGGACTTCTCCACTGACCTTATGATCATGTCAGCTTCTGAGTCTACGTAGGGTCTTACATCCACGTTTGGGAGCCAAAATGTTTGGGTTAGTATTCTGTAGGGCCTTGGTCTTTAGGTGGAGAAGTGATGAAGGAAGGAGAGCCACCACAAGGCTGGTCAAAAATGGAATGTCTCATTTCCAGTCCTTCTCAGCCCTTATATATCTTAGTACAATTACATCGTTACAGTATATGAATATGTGTGAACTAGAGAACCATTGCATCACCGTACTAAGTACTAAGTATAGATGTGAACTAGAGAATCATCATCTCATCAGTTCCACTGAATTAACACCTTAACAAGGTGTTCTATCTGGAGAAGTATGCTTCTCCAGAATTATAGCCCTCTTCAAGCCCTCTCCAATCCTGGGTCCCATTTATGTACTACAAAACCTTTAGTATATATGTTCTCTCTCTCTCTCTCTCTCTCTCTCTCTCTCTCTCTCTCTCTCTCTCCCCTTCTTTTCCCCCTCTCTTTCTCTTTCTCTCCTCTCTCTGTCTCTTTCTATTTATATATAATACACATATACACATAGATATGTTTATAAATACATATATAAGCACACACAATTTTTTGCTTCCTGGAGAGAAAATGAGGGGAATGGAGAATTAAGCAATATAATTCACAGTAATTGTTGTGTCCTTCCCTCCCTCTAACCAAGCCATCAAGAAACCTTACTAAGTATGGAGAAAGCAGCTAAGGAAAAGCCAGTAGGGGCAAACAGACCAGCATAATTAGATTTCCCTCAAGGCCTGAGGTCAGCACCAGGTTCATAGCTACTTCCTAGGTATTGGCACACTTCTTTAGCCTCTTTTATGCTTCCCAATCCCCAGGTTGAGAGTTTGAATGGCAAGCATCCAGTTTCTTGGGATCCCCAATACACATGTCAGGGTGGAAGCTACCCACAGGCAGCTATCACTGTGGGTCCTTGGAACAGTTACAGGAGGTTTCTTTGAAGTTCTACCCTGAAGTTATCTCTCTCTGCACCAGGCAGGCAATAGGCAAGCCCACTTTCTGCAGCTGCCACTATTTTAGTAGGTGTTTGAAGAGGTGCTGCTGTCTGCCACAACTCTGGAAAGAAACCAAGACAGAATCACAAAACAGAAACACAAAACACACCTGTGAGATTTCCAAGTCCTTGGTGACAAAATATTGAGGATCATAGAATAAGTAGTTTAGGAAATGAAAGTGGATTTCCATCCCATTACCCAAACTTCAGTCTTCCCATAAGCTTCTTTCTTCTGGGTTGATTTTGTTGTTACTACAAGTTCTATACATGAAAAATGGGCTCAGTTTCTGGAGGGCAGCAAATTATTTACAGGACAGACAAGCTAGGAATCCTGGATAAATGTTCTTACTCATGCAATTTTTGCTTTGCCTGACCAACTGTCTCCCTAAGTTAGCCATGTTCTTCTAAGACTTCACACAGAGAGGAAAGAATCAAATTATATGCTCAATTCACAAACAAAAATGCAGGTGGGAAGGGAGCCCAAGTGAGCTTTTACTAATTGCTGTCATCCCTGGGTGGCTCCCTTGGCAGTCAGCAATAGGGCCATAGGTGCTTGATCCTTGGAAGTAAAAGTCTTCCAACTAGAATGGTGAAAGAATTCCTGGCATGAGAATTGCCTGTTTCCTTGTTCCATCTTCCTACAACATGTGCTTAGCCACTTGGCAGGATAAAGAGCTTGGAAAGTTTACAATCTTTGTTTGGGATAAATGTCTTCCTTCTGGTTCCAAAGTAGTAGCAGTGGCAAGTTTGTGACTTTGGCAGATTTTAGACAGAGATACAGAGAGAGATAGAATCAGATATAAAGAGAGACCTAGAGACAGAGACGCACATGCCAATTCTCTAAGAATTTTCTTCTAACAAATCTTTTCTTTAACAAAGCAAAATAAGTATCCAGTGATTCAGAAAATGATTTTTAATTTTTAATTTTTCTATTCTGGCAGGGTCAATAAAAAGAGATGAAAATCAAGTCAGTCAATTGTACTTGTTACCTACAGTTGTATATTATAATAGTAGACAGGCCAACAGCTCATGACTCCAGTCTCTTCTTATAGTATATTTGGATGGAGTTTAGTGAGATTATAAATCTAGAGCTAGGAATCATCTCCTGCAACCTATTAGTTTTTATAAATAAACAAAGGCCCAGAGAAATTAGATAACATGCTCAAAGTCATCATAAACATTAGAATCAGGATTTAGACTCTGATATTGGAGCTGGTATACTTTCTGCTCCTAGACAAGGTGATAGAAGTCAAAATGTTTTAGAGGGAAGAGATAAAGGACAAACTATATCTGTAAATAGTTTTCTCTTGGGATGCAATCTAATAGGAATTCTGACCAAGCAGAATCTTCTGCCTTTCTATAGAAAACAGCTCATAGGTATAGAAGCTGACTCTGGACCCCATTATATTCTGGAAAACCATAGGCATATAGTTTGTGCTCAATTTTTGTTGAAATATATTGAATCATGAGAGCTAAGGAGACTGATATATAAGATGCTTCCTGAAAGTCAAAGAGCAATCAGTCAATTAACAGGGATTCATTAAGCATTCCTTAAGTATCAGGCTCTATGCTAGACTCTAGGTCAAGTCAAATCAAATTAAAGATTTGTTAACCACTTAACATGTACCAGTTAGTGTATTAAAGGGTAGAGAACATATATATAAGAAAGACAGTACCTGCCCCACCTAGACTTTAATAGGGGAAGAGAAATGCATAGAAGGAAAAAAGTTGAAGGGTGCATTGAGGAGGGGGTTCCTATAAGAGGGCATGTTGAAGCAAGCTAAGTCAAGAATGGAGTCCACAGAGGAATTGGAATACAAAGGAAAATATACTTGCCTTTAAGAAGCTTCTATTCTACTGAGACAACATGGACAGAGCCAGTGATTTTGTTGGTATGGGAAGTTCCTAAGTGAGGAAATTGCTTTTACAAATGCAGGTTAGCATTTTCTCTGCAAATTACTGGCTTAGAAAGTTGCCTGGAGTCAACCTAGAGTCACAAAGCCAATAGTATATGTCAGAATTTGAACTCAGGTCTTTCTAACTCTCTTTATGATATAGGCCATATATGGTCATATAGCTAGAAAGATGCAAATTATATTCAAAATAAATATAATATGTTTAGTGTGAGGAGAGTATTAGCAGCTGGAATAATCAGGAAGGATATAGAAAGTTGTGATGTTCTGTTGTATCTAAATTGTAATCGTTCTCTAGGAGGAGGTTTCTTGGGGAGCTTCCGGAGGCAGCCTTCCTTTCAATAATCCCAAAATGCAGCCAGGATTTAAAGTCCTTTACTGTCTCTTTCTAAATCTTATCTCCAGATTCTTTAATTTCTCCTTCAAGTCTTGTCTCCTCCACTTGGGGCTGGGCTAGCTTTCTTGAAGCCTTCTTCTCTTTTTGGTTCCTGAAAGCTCTTGTCTGAGTGTCTCCAGTCAGCACCACAGTCGAATCTTGAATGAAATCTTGACTCTGAATCTCCTAGAGTGTGGGAATCAGACTCCGCCTCCGAGAGTGTGGGATTGTGGGTTTCCCAGAAATCAATCCTAGCTGTGAATCTCCCGGAGTCCATGAGCATGGACTTCTTAATGTCTCTGTTTCTTCTCTCTACTATTGCCTGGCCTTGAGGATTAAAAGGTATGTCAGTGGTGTGTAAAATCTTATACTGTGCACAAAAGTATACAAAATGTTTAGAAGTATATGCAGGTCCATTCTCTGTTTTTATTTCTTGTGGCACACCCATAATTGAAAATGCTTGGATAAGAAATTCAGTGAATACTCAGGCTGTCTCTTTTGCTGTTGGCATTGCAAAAGTGAATCCTGAAAAGGTATGTACTATAACGTGGATAAAAGACAGACAACCAAAAGATTTATAGAGGGTCACATCCATTTGCCAGATTTCATTGGGTCTCAAACCACGAGGATTCTTCCTGGAGGGAGTGTAGGAGCATGGAAAGGAAGACAAGCTGTACAGCTTTTTACTATGCTCCTAGCTTCCTCTCTTGTGATTCCAAATTGTAAACGTAAAGCTCGAGCAGCCTGATGATATTTAGAATGAGATTCTTGTGCTTCCTGAAATAAAGGACTACTGGCTAACATAGTTAAAAAGCTATCTGCCTTTGAAGTTCCATCAAAAATAGGACCTGGAAGTCCACTATGTGAGTGGACATGCAAGAATATAAATCTCACCTGGATGCTTTCTCACTTGCTCTTGAGGTTCCTTAAAGAGCTAATAAATATTAGAAGCTGCAAATTTTATATGGGCTGTGGAAATTCTTTGTACCACAACTGCTGAATAGGCTGAATCAGTAATTACATTTATGTCTCCTAGGTAATAAGTAAGAGCTATCATGATTGTAAATAATTCATTCTGCTGAGTGGACTGAAAAAGAGTTCTGACTACTCTTTTTGTGGTTAAATCATAAGAGTATATAGCACAAATATTTTCTTTGGAGGCATCTGTAAATATAGTTGCTCCTTTAAGAGGAACCTTAGAAACCTTTTCTTCAAAAATCCATTGCCAATTATGTAGTAATTGGCCCCACCCAAAGGTATGTAAACTCCTTCAAAGGTTTGAACTCCTTTAAAGGTGTGAACTAAGTGCATAAGTACCTTGTAAAAATCCTAACAGAAAGTGACACCTGAACTGAATTTTAAAGGAAACCAGGAATTGGAAGAGGCAGGGATGAGGAAGGAATGCCTTCCAGTCATGAGGGACAGTCAGTACAGAGGCTAAAGAGAGAAAATAGAGTACTGAATATGAGGGACTGAAATAAGACACATAGTTCTTTTTTTTTTTTTTTTTAATTATTATAGCTTTTTATTTACAAAATATATACGTGGATCATTTTACAGCATTGGCAATTGCCAGGCCTTTTGTTTCAATTTTTATCCTCCTTCCCCCCACTCCTCTCCCCCAGATGGCAGGTTGACCAATACATGTTACATATGTTAAAGTATAAATTAAATACAATATATGTATACATGTCCAAACAGTTATTTTGCTGTACAAAAAGAATCGGACTTTGAAATAGTGTACAATTAGCCTGTGAAGGAAATAAAAAATGCAGGCAGACAAAAATAGGGGTATTGGGAATTCTATGTAGTGGTTCATAATAATCTCCCAGAGTTCTTTCACTGGGTGTAGCTGGTTCAGTTCATTATTCCTCTATTGGAACTAATCTGGTTCATCTCATTGTTGAAGATTGATCATCATATAATATTGTTGTTGAAGTATACAATGATCTCCTGGTCCTGCTCATTTCACTCAGCATCAGTTCATGTAAGTCACTCCAGGCCTTTCTGAAATCATCCTGTTGGTCATTTCTTATAGAACAATAATATTCCATAACATTCATATACCACAATGTATTGAGCCATTCCCCAGCTGCTGGGCATCCACTCAGTTTTCAGTTTCTGGACACCACAAAGAGGCCTGCCACAAATATTCTTGCACATACAGGTCCCTTTCCCTTCTTTAAAATCTCTGGAATATAAGCCCAGTAGTAACACTGCTGGATCAAAGGGTATGCACAATTTGATAACTTTTTGAGCATAGTTCCAAATCATTCACCAGAATGGCTGGATGTATTCACAATTCCACCAACAATGTATCAGTAAGACACATAATTCTTGACTTGAAAAAAACAATGTGTGATAAAAAATAACAGCTAGCTCTCTCTCTCTTTTTTAAAGCATTTGATCTTCATAATAAGCCTAAGAGGTAGGTGCTATTATTATTCCCATTTTATATGGGAAAAAACTAAAACTAGACAAGTTAAGTGTCACTTGCCCACTATCACTGAACTAGGAACTGTCAGTGTCAGGGGTGGACTTTGTACTTAGATCTTCTGGACTTCAGCTAATAATAATAACTAACTTTTATATAGCAATTATTATGTGCCATAATTGCAAATACTTGGATAAGGAATTCAGTGACCACTCAGGCTGTCTCTTTTGCTGCTAGCATTGCAAAAGTGAATCCTAAAAAGGTCTGCTGCAATGTGGATAAAAGACAGACAACCAAAAGATTTATAGTGGGTCACATCCATTTGCCAGATTTCATTGGGTCTCAAACCATGAGGGTTCTTCCCTGGAGGGAGCATAGGAATGTGCAAAGGAAGGCAAGCTATCCTAGCTTCCTCTCTTGTTATTCCAAATTGTAAATGTTACTTTACAATTTATAATTATTTCATTTGCTTCTCACACAACCCTGGGTGTTAACTGCTATTGTAGTTTCTATTTTACAGTGAGGAAACTGAAGCAAATAAAGATTAAGTGACCACTATGGATACAATAAAGAGGCAAAGGACAATCCCTGCCTTCAAGAAGTTTGTAATCTAATGGAGAAAAAAAGCACCAAAAAAGTGCAAACTATATTCCAAATAAATAATTTGACCTGGCTTTAATGCCTCACTGTCACATTCACTTGCACATGTTGGTTCTGGAATCATAAGCAAGTAAGCTTTCAGTGCTTCAGGTTATTTAAGTGGATGAGTAGTCATTCTATTTAGTTTCCTACACTGGTG
The DNA here is from genome assembly GCF_048593235.1 of Sminthopsis crassicaudata. Classification (NCBI taxonomy): domain Eukaryota; kingdom Metazoa; phylum Chordata; class Mammalia; order Dasyuromorphia; family Dasyuridae; genus Sminthopsis; species Sminthopsis crassicaudata. Next base: position 125,354,646 of record NC_133622.1, read on the forward strand.
AAATCACAGACTGAGATCAAACCCAAAGAGCATGAGTATCATTTAATGAAGGGAAAACCTAGGAGTGTGCTGATAAACAAGAATAGAGGGTTAGAATTGACGGTTGGGGACAAGGTAATAGGTGTATGGGTTGAAAAGATGGCATGATTTGGAGTTGATCTTCACAATAACCCTAGGAGGTAAGTGCTATTATTATACAAGGAAGGAATACAAAATTTGGAGTGGGAGAACCCAGATTCAAATCTTGCATTTGTCACTAGTACTTTTCACCACTACCACTTGGGAATTTATCTCTCTCCTGCCTCTGTGTCCCCTCCTCCACCTACGCACCAGTGACACTGGTATCCTTGCTGTCCTCACACATGACACTACATCTTCCCATTCTAAAAAATTTCCCGCTTGTCCTCCATGCCTGAAATTTTATCTCTCTTCATTTCAGCCTCCTGGCTTCCCAGGTTTCTTTTAGGTCCCAGATAAAATCCTTTGGTGAGAAGCCTTCCCTAGTCCCCCTTAATACTAGAGCCTTCCCTCTGTTGATTATCTTCAATTTATTCTAGTTGTTTGCATTTCGTTCAACCTGTGAATCCTGTGAAGGAGTGTGAACTCCTTCTGTGCCTGGCATACAATAGTTACTTAAAAAATATTTATTGACTGACTTGGATCTCAGTTCCTCATTTGTAAAATGAATGGGTTGGATTTGATGGCCTTTGAGATTTCTTTTAACCACAAATTGATGATTCCATAAAGATTTATTCCTCCTTCAATCATTCAAAAGAATGGAATTTGCCTCAAGCTTTTTCTTCACCCAGAAAGGATTGAAAGGGGACATGCTCACTTTAGATCCTTAAACCACTGAGAAATAAAGGATGAGTAAAAAGTGATGGAGAAATGCTTTCACTGTAGATCATAATTACCATCGTAATTCTGCATTTTTTTCCCTTGGATTCATGAGGTATCTTTCCTTGAGTTCCAAGCAGTTGATTTTTCTCTGAAAGTTTTTATGTTGCCTGAGGTTTCTCTTCTTTTAAACACTCAGTTTTCTATTTAGAAAATTCTCTTCTCATACTGCTGACAGTGGAGAAACAACCTTTTCTACTACAGTTTTCTTCATAATTATTCTTAATTATCTCTCTATTTAGTAACATGATGGAGTACAAAGAATCCTGAATCAGGTATCAGAGGATGTGGGTTTAAATCCTGGCTGGGCTACTGATGATGTGAACATCAGCAAATTACTTAACTTCTTTATTTTCTTCATCTACAAAATGACAAGGGTTGGACTAGCTGACTTCTGAGGTCTTTCAGATGTAAAGCTATTATCACATGGAGAAGGTATAGGTGAAATGAACACTATTTTTAGAGTCAGGAGGTCAGGCTTCACATCCCATGTCTATTACTCCTTGTGAAACCTCTCAGTTCCTCACCTGTTAAATGAGAAATTTGGATCAGATAACTTCACTGAGCTCTCTGAACCTATCCTTGAAGAGGCCATACAAATGGAATACAATATTACAAATTATTCTCAAAAGAGAGCCAGGGGTGGGGGATAGCCAGGGGAGAAACCTAATGATATTGTCAGCAATAACCAATTATGGTATACCAAACCTGAGTGGGCTCTGCCAATGAGAAAATGGTTATGTGGTTATTGTCAACTCATGTATTCTTCTCTATTATTTCTTAAAATATTTGACTTGCCTCTCCATACTATTTTCTCTCAAATCATTAAAATTGTAGTTAAATAAGAAAAGCCTTGGCTATAGAGGCAGAAGCCTTAGCTTCAAATTCTGCCCATAAGGCTTACCACCTGTGTGACATTGGACAAATCATTTAGCCTAAGTTCTTTCATCTGTAATTTGATGAGGTTGGATTAGTTGCTCCCAGAGGTCCTATTTGGCATTTGTGATCCTAGGAAAATGGTCTTAGAGATGGTTACAGGTACAATATGTGCTTAAATGAAAGCAGATGGATAGGTCATCAAGGCAAGGCAATAGGAAGACCCAAGGCAACCAATGATTCTTCCTATTATTTATGTCTCTAAATCTACAAACACCTTTCATTTAAAGAAGGATAAAATTCATTTGGTTCAAAGATGGTACAAATGAGGATTAGGTTATAAATTCAAGGTGGTTGCGGCTTATCATAAATAAAATCCTGGCCATACTCCTAATTGGATATATTTTGAATATGGAATTGATTCTTCATGGTTATGAAGACAAGATGAGAATAAGCTCATAGAATGGCTTGTACTTTGTTGCTATTGTTCAGTTATTTTCAGTTGTGTTCTACTTTTCTTGATATCATTTAAGTTTTTCTTGGCAGAAATATTGGAATGACTTTCCATTTCCATTTCCAGTCCATTTCACAGATGAGAAAACTAAGACAAATAGGGTTAAGACTTGCCCAAAGTGACACAGCTAGTAAGTGTCTGAAGCTAGGTTTAGACTCACAAGGATAAGTCCTTCTCACTCCAGGCCTGACATTCTATCCACTGAGTCACTTAGCTGTTCCATACTTAGTACATACTTAAATGTTTATTGAATCAAATTGAATTTCTTCCTGTAGTCTCCAGTCATTTCTGTGTTATTCCCTTTAGTCATTCTAATAGTGGGATGACCAAGATAGTGAAGACCCACTGTTGACATGAATAGAGAACATGGCCATATAAGGATCATTTGACAGAACTGGTGATATTTATTTAGCCTGGAAAAGAGAAAAATTGGGGGGAGAGGGAGAGTGGCTGGAAGGGCGAGAGGTATTGAAGGAAGGAAGGTGTGGACATGATAGAACTTGAAGGACTGTCAGGTGTAAGTAGATTAAACTTGTTTTATCTGGCCCCACATGATAGAAGTAGATTCAAAAAGTAAATGGTGCAGGAAATCAGCTTTGGAATGAGTAGAAGGAAAAACTTTCAAATAGTAATAATTCTCCCTCAAGTATAATGGATTGTCTGAGAAAATAGTGGGATTGGAGGTTTGTATGTGGAAGCCAGATGACCACTTGTCTGAAATGTATTAAAGGGGATTCCTGCTCAGCTATGAATTGGACTGGATGACTTCTGAGGCTTCTCTTCCTATTTTGAGATCAGTCAGTAAATAAACATCGATTAATCATTTATTTTGTTTCTGTGATCCCCTTGACTTAGCCATCTAAAAGCTTTTCTCCTTTGTGTTTACAAGTAAACCCAATAATTCCAATTTATTAGAATAATTTCTGATATTCCATTCAAATGGTGAAATTTTCTTACAGAGGTAAGCCTGAGATGTACAGTAGAATTGTGGATTTGAAGGTGTTAATGGTACAATAATGTCACTTGAAAAGATTTGGAGAACACACCTGAAAGAAGTATGCTGCAGAATTGAATTCATTTTTGGACCTCTAAGGAAATCAAGATATTTTTCTTCCTCCTCAACATTTACAAATAATATGCTTCCTTAACATAAAACCCTGAAAATATTTAAATTTTAGGTCTCAGTATTACTCACAAACTGCATTTTATAATGCCTTAAATTATAATATTTTGCATCATAAATAGTGATCTTCTCCTTAAACATGGCCTTAGCAAAGTCTGAGAGAAAGAAATTAAACTTAGATTATTATCCAACTCTCCTATAATAAATAAGCCTTAAGGAAAAACATATGAAGTTTGATGCTGAATGGTGATAATGTTAAATTTGATTTAATTTGAGCTAATAAAACCCAGTTCAGCTATCTTTCCTATAGTCCAACCAAACATTTCCATGAAATACATGTCTATTTTCATCTTATTCCATCATTCAAAGGCATCTTAAAGAGAAATTTTTAAAAGGGAGGAATGAGGGGTAGTAGTAGAAATTAACTACTACAGACTGAGACGAAACAAGAAAATCCCACTAAGGATAATGGTGTAAGTTTCACTAAGAGACATTTTCAAGCAAATTGTGCAGTTTCCTGTTGGATTATTATTTATAGAATACATAGGACTGGGTACATTGTTTCCCTTTCACTACATTCAACTTGTGAGGAAATATCATTAATGGCTAAATATGGGCCTTCTCACTATGCTCTAAAAGATAGGAGAAATTTCTGCATAGAGGTCCATGTATTTCACTGTCCAAGGGTCAGATCTCATAATCCTCCTAGTAATGGAATGATGAATGACCTTCAAAGAACAAAGGGACAGTATTTTGCCCCATTAAATGTGCTCTTCTATTGATCTAGGGCTATTCATTGTATGTAGGCAAACTCATAGCAACCAAATTTAAATTTTTAAAGAATATCGCAGTTGTCTCTATTTAAATAAAAGACAGATAAGCATTATTGTGAAATAAACAAGGCCATGAAAAGTTAAATACTGAAGACTTGAATTACTGTTTTAAAACACAAACGTTAAGGCCTTATCTTTCTATATTCTCTTCTTGAGTAGTATCTGAAGCAAATCAGCTGACATTTTTTTTTCCAGAATTTTTTTTTTTTTTAAAGTTCTCCCACCTCCAATCCTGTAAGGTAGCATGCAAGGTTGCTTAATGCAAGTGGGAAAATCCAATTTGTGCTACCAGACTAGTCTTGAAAAAACTCTAAGTGTTTTGTAGCCTGGCTGGTCCCAGGTACTTTAGACAGTTGGGAGACAGGGAAGGGTTTCTGGATAGCTCAGGCAGCTTGGCACACTCTCAGCTCTGGGAAGTCCATTCTATTTTACAAAGAACAGGTGGGCCAGGAAATTCAGCACTGCCGGGCAGATTGTGCAGCTGCAAGAGATGGAATTCCCCTTGAAAGGATCGGCAGGGCTTTGAAAATGAATTCATCATTAAAATAGAAGGATTCTTGAAACTGGGGGAGAAAATAGGACTTGATTGATTTCAAATTAACTCTTTGTACTTGGCTTTTTTGAAAAAGGATGATGGTGTCTCCTCCAGAGGGGGTTCACAAACCCCCTTGGATGCTCTTTCTTTAAAAAAAAAAAATAAATTTAATTAATTCATTTGTTTATTTTTTGGATGCCCTTTCAAAGAAGGGAAAGTGAAATGTGGGACTTTATTTCCTCAGGGCTGTGAAGGAGGGCTCTATTTTCAAATACTGATTTTTAGGCTTCTTGAATTGGATAAGATCATAGAAATTGTCAAGTGCAAGCCATTCTGTTTTAACACATAAAAAATCTGAGGTCCAGAGAAGTTAAATACCCTATGTCAGAATCAAGACTAGAATCTTCTGTTGGCATTCCAGTGCCTTTTCTATTAAATCACATTTTTAAAGAACATATTACTTGTTTAGAAAAATAGGGATTTGTTTTCCTCAGTAGTAGAAACCTTATTTAATCTGAAAGATCAGAGCAAGGTATTCTTTATTACTAATGGAGTTTTTCTCCTCTCTTTCTTGCTCTCTCCTACTTCTTTTTTTCCTTTCTTTCTCCCTCTCTTTCTTCTCACTTTCTCCCCCCTCCTCTTCTACCATTGTTTCTATCCCTTTTTTCTCATCTTCACTTCTTTTTCCTTTCCTTTCTTCTCCTCTATCACCTTTCTATTTTCTTCCCTCTTTTTCATTCTTTCCATCTACCCCTCCATTTCTCTCTCACTCTCCACCATCAATCTCATACTCTTTCTTTGCTTCTTCCTCTCTTTCTCCCTCACCCTGTGGCCTGTTTAACTTCTTCATTTCCTTCATCCAAATATGACTTTTATCTTGTGGACAGTTTAGCAAAATATCTCCACCACCACCCCTTAAAAAACAAAACAAAACAAAAAAAGCATCAGATAGTATCTTTTTTTCCCTACACCTCCTCCAGCCCCTCAAGGCTATTTACATGCTTTCTGTGAATTATCTTTGTATCTTGAAAGTAAGGAACAACAAAACTGCCGAACAGGCTAGTCTGTAGGATCTTTCTAGGGACAAAAATGAAGTTTCTTAATCCTTTGGCTGTAGAATCCCAGACCCAAGAACCAGTCCTCCTTTATCTCCTGTTGCTTCTGAAGTACTTTGTTCTTTATTCTTTGGGCTTCATTACAGCTCATTTCAGCTTTGAGGGGAATCTCAATTCATGAGCTCTCTTCTTACTAACAGGGCCCCCATTCTTTTCCATCCTCAGGAGATGCAACAACTCAGGTTAGCATTGCTTCCAACCACATGTGGGGAAATAGTTGGACTAGCCTCAAGTACATATTAAAAACTTGGTCTGATTAGCCACAGGAACCTCTGAGTGGGATGATTCATTAAACAAAATAGCCCCATATTCAGGGCACAGCCAAGATCATCCATTAATTTATTATTGCAACTTGGATATTAGTAAGTATGCTTATTTCCTAATTTTCATGTAGAAAATAAGGAGACAGGATAAGAAACTTGCCCATCATCATTTGGGGCAGATGGCCTGAATTTGAGCTCATGAGACCCCTTAGCTTATATTGTTTCCCTTATTTGGCTTCCCTTACTCTGATCAAGTTAAAGGCTTAATTTTTGCTCCTAATAGAATTCATCCTCTTTCTCAATTTCTCCCTCTAAAACAGAAATCTAATTTGGACCCTGATAATAGCCTCATCACTTCTAAAGCTGTCAACCCAAAGAAGAACAGATAATTAGAAGATGATAAGAGACAGCACAGAGCCAAATGGAGGGAGAGCAGCAACACAGTAAGACAGCAAAAACAGCTACCTAATCCATTAACAGCCTTTGCTATAATTATGTTTTTCTCTAGCTTTAAACTGGGGAAAGCACAAAGGAGACACTATTAAAGTTTTAATCTCCAGCAAAAGGAGGCTCATCCTGTCTAATAGTAAACACTGTGCAAAGAAGTGCTACTCCAATTAGCACTGCTATAAATTTTAATTTAGCACTTAGTAGGAGCATTCAACAACTTACAAAAAAATAATAGGGAGAAAAGGAGAAGATGTTCCTTTAAAGGTAATTTCTTTTATTGTTCTCCTCCTTTAGAAAATGTTCTTAAATATAAGCCTTATGGCCCCAGAGATCCTATTCTTTCTTCTGGCAGAAGGAAATACTATGAATAGTGTTCAGGCAGAGGCCAAAGGCATAGGCATGAGGAGACAGAAAAGACATGAAGTAAACTGCATTTGCTCAAAATGCTTTAGAGTCTTCAGTGACCTCCAGACTATAATAAAAGCAGGGAAAGGCAAATAGCTGAGTTCATCCTCATTCACCATAGCCCCCTGGTCCTGAATGGTTCTTCTCAATGACATCACTTTCCTCCCGTTGGTGTGCCAAGGAGAGGACTAAAATTAAAATTAATAGCAGGAAGAATATCTGCAAGATCCCCCTCACTGAGCCTTTCAATTAAGACTGCTGATTAGATCTCAGATTTCTTTACCACATAAAAAAGACCAAGAGTATGTTAATGTGTGGGGGTTTTTTTGTTTGTTTGTTTTTTTAAATTTTACCCAGCCCTGATGTTTTTTATTCTGCTATGTAACAAAGTACTGAGACTTGAGCAGTGGAAAGAACAGTGCAGGCAATAATATTTAGGCCTGCTTTCATTCCAAATTCTCTTCATCTCAAAACCCTTTGACATCACTTTCACTCAGTGAGACTATGATCTTCTCTTTGCTAAAACCAATCCCTCTATATTAGCACTTCATTTCAATCTTTCCTATCTTCTTTAAACCTTCAATCATCTCTTTTTCTCTCTCCTTCCCTTCCCACCACCTTTTATGTCTCTTTCTCCCCTCTCACTTCTCTCCTCTGCCTATCTCTTTGTCATTCTCTCTCAAATTTAGAGTTGATGTCAGAAAAAAAAATACTCTTATTGATTAGGACAACTCAAAGTAGAATGGGCTGCTTCAGAAAATAGTCAATTTCTCCTTAATTTAAAATCTTTAAACAGAAACTGACTGACCATTTGTTCTATTGTGAATTCATTTTAGGGGCATAGACTAGACTCAAGCACTGGGGTTTCTTCTAGCTCTGGAGTTCTATATCCCTATGATCTAGTTCAACAATTGCACAGATTGGAGCCTGAAAGATGAGGTGAATTGCCATAAATAATGGGTTGCAGAGCTGGAAATTTGAACTTAATCTTGACTATGTGATATAGTAGATAGAGCATCAGCTCTAAAATCAGGAGGACCTGACTTCAAATCCACCCTCAGCTACTTAGCACTAACTAGCATGTGATCCTGGGCAAATCTAAGAAACAACCAATAAATCAAAAAATAATGAACTTTAAAAATAATGTAAATCTATCATTCTTTCCATTGTTCCCTGGATAACTAATATTTAATTATTTTCCTTCTCCAAAGCACTTTTATTTAGTTCTTTGAAGTCATTTGAGTGCTATTGTGATGAGTCTATCCATCAATTCTAGAGCTGTTTCTTCCTGCCTTATGAAGACATGCTGAAGAGCTAAGCAATAAGTTTACACAAAAATCCAGCCCAAAGATTTGGGTTCAAGATTTGAAGCTGTAAAGCATAACTCTGTCCTGGCTATTGGCTCAGAGAGAACAAAATTTTACTTTTCTATAACTGGTTTTGTTGTTGTTGTTGAGTTGTTTCATCATGTTAGCTCTCTATAACATGATTTGGGTTTTATTTTATTTTATTTTATTTTTTGCACAGATACTGGAATGATACACTATTTCCTTCTCCAGTTCATTTTACAAAATAAGAAAACTGAGTCAAACAAGGTCAAGTGACTTGCTCAAGATCACACAGTAAGTGTCTGAGATCAGATTTCAACTCAGGAAGATGAGTTTTCTCGGCTCCAGTCTCATTAGGAAAATTCATATTGAGCTATCTGTGTCTCCTTTCTGAGGTAATTAATAATTGATGCCAAAATATCTATGTCTTTAGGCTACAACTTTAACTAGTTTCAACTTCAGTTTTAGTCTACCCTCTCTCCACTACCATTTATCCAGTGGAAAGTATGAAATGTGGCTCCTCTAAAATTTTCTAAGTTACCTGTGGGTAAGAAACCATAGAAATAAAATTATTGGAAAAGGTCTACACAGTACCTAATAAAATGGAAAATTGGAAATTATCTGGTGAATTTGCTTTCACTATTAACTAATCTAAATTGTACATTCTGACTCTATGTAATATAGTATTTTCTATCGGATAAACCACCTAGCTACCCAAAATTGGTATCATGGAAAAAAGTAAAAGACTAACAAAATTGAAAAATTCTTTTCTTTAAGGAATGGCTCTCAGAAGAATCCTAGAAGAACAAAGGGGGAAATTTAGGTGATATAAAATTAAGAGATATCAATACAAATCTATTTTTTAACTTAAAAAAAGGAAAGATAATAAGGGACTGAACTATTCATCTTTTAACTCTCACTGTCATTACAAGACCAATTCAATACCTTCCCAATTGTGCATGTCATAGGGATTGTCTTTAACATTACATCTCATGTATCAGTTGTCGTTATATGTATTTGGACACCCACCATATTGATGACTAAACATATCTAGACATGGACCATCTATTTCATTGCCTACCAAGGATTCTCTGATACTTTTTTTTCTTAAAGCATACCTACACGTACACACTATAAAACAGCTGCAAAATATCATAACTGCTGGTTTTAAATAATTTGCTGATTTTCATTATGTTCTAACTTTTTAACAAGCTTGCTTTGTGCTCCAATCTTCTGCATGTTCTTTACTCTTTTCTGCTCAGTTTTTTGCTCATTAATTATATTCATATTGACTACTTTGTAGGTATTGGGACTATTGGGATATGTATAAGAGAGGGACCCATATTGATTTCATTTCTAATATCTTTCTATCTTTATTTCCTTGATCTGGTGATTTCTAGATCAGGTTGAGTGGCATGCTACAGTAGAAATGATTTGATGTGATATTGGACAGTGTCTCCCTTGGACAGAGGGGGTGAGACAAAAGCATTGTATTTCATGAGAATCATAGTCATAGATTTCAATCTGAAATCATCAATTTAAATATTATTAATGTAATTTTCTCCTGAGAGTGCTGAATTAATTTTCAACATCATTCATCTTTTTTTTTTAATTGATGACTGGGTTCAATAAGCAATTAAAATTGGGGGAAATCCCCTACCTGAATGTCTCCCAGCTTCATTTTTAGACATAGTAATGATAATAATAATGGCTAGAATTTACAAAGTAGTTTAAGATTTTCAAGGTGCTTTACAAATATGTGAGGAGAACACAAGCTCCTTGGGAGGTAGAAGCTGAGAAAGGCAGAGGTATATGAAGTTAGTGATTATCTAAATCAGGATTTAGCAACTTTTAGCTTCCACAATTAAGATAGTAATGATTATGGCTCCTTATTAGACTGTAATCTCATTGTTAGTAGGGATTGTTTTATTCTTTTTACTTGTATCTCCAATGCCTAGCATAGCGGATGGTGCTTTAAAAAAATTGATTAATTGATTCTTATAGGATGCTTTAAGGTTTATAAAGCATGCTAGATATCTTATTTCATTGGATCCTCACAATAACCTTGTATACTTGGAGATGTTTTATTATCTACATTTTATAGATAAACTAGGGCTGAGAGGAATCCGGTGCCTTACCTAAAGCAAAATTTGAATGCAGGGCTTCCTAAAACCAAACCCAGCATTCTGTGCTACATTGCTACTAATTAACAGCAATCATATTCATACTTTTATCTTTATTCCCCATATTTGTCCTGGCTTTACAATGTCTTTTGGAAAGGTTGCTTCCAGCTGATAAGCTATAGCTGATAGTAGAGTCAGGATTTGAACCCAGGTTTCCTGATTGAGCAGTATTGCATCATTCTGTTTGTCATTAGATATTCTGAAAAAAAAAAAAAAAAAACTCTGAAGAAGTTAATTTATTTCTTTGGCCCATATCCTTTGCAAAATAAGATTGGCCTATTTTACTGGACTGCTTATTTATTCTAGGGCTTTCTGTTACCATAGCAGGTTTTTGCTTCCTCTTCCAGACTAAGGATTTGTGTTTATACTAGCCTTGGATCAGGGGTAGATTTGGGGGGCAGCGAGGGAAAAAGAGGCATAAGGAAAGATAGCCAATTCTTTTAAAAAAGAGAGAGAGAAACTGAGTACGGGAGAGAAAGAGAAAGAAAGGCAGAGGACAGAGAGATAGGGAAAATGGGATACAGAAACTAGAGAGAGATGGAAAGAAAGAAAAAAGGAAGGAAAGAGGGAGGAAGGGAAAAAGAGCTAGAGAAATAGCAAGGGTGAAAGAGTAAGAACAGGAGAAAACAAGAGAGACAAAGACACAGAGAGAAAGAGACAGACATAGACACACACACACACATATATATATATATATATATATATATATATATATATATATATATATATAAAGAGAGAGAGGAAAAGAAAGAGAGAGAGAGAGAGAGAGAGAGAGAGAGAATTGTCTGCTTGGATGACTGATTGCTTTGGATCACTATTTTTTCTAGTCTCCATATACAGTGGTCCTATTATTCCCAGGGTGCTTTCCTTGATTTTTTTCAATGTTGAAAGCTCATGCCTGTGTTGTCTAAAACTTCATGGCAGCATATAAATGAGATGATCATATTCCATTCTTAGCTCCCTTAAACAGGGCATTACTGTTGCTGAAAAGGAAGTTCCAGGAACAGCCATTCCCTTCTAACTCTAATGTGGTCAGCAGAACTGTCTATGCAAAGCAGGCTTTTGGGAAGGCTGTTTCTGGCTAGAATAACAGTATTGCTGAACTAAGTTGGCCTATTTGTCCTTCCAGTCCAGTATCCTGCCTCTAATCATTATGTTAATGATTATAATAACTGATATGCCAGAGGAAGGCAAATCCTTCCCCTGTAGGCCCCATTAGAGAGGTATCCTACTTTGAGCATTAAGGAAAAATACTGAGGATGGAAAGCAATTTCAGGATGTATATGCAAGGAAAAGCAACAAGAAACCAACTTCCCATTCAACAAACATTTACATGCTAAGGGAGTTACAAATATAAGTTTATGAATATGTTGTTGTTTAGTTGATTAGTTTTGTAAAACTTTTCATGACTCTATTTAGGGTTGTCTTGGTAAAGACATCATAGTGGTCTGCTATTTCCTTCTCTCATTTTACAGATAAAGAGAAACTGAGACAGATCGGGTTACAGAAGGGTCACATAGCTAATAAATGTCTGAGGCTGGATTTGAACTCAGGTCCCTGGCACTTTCTGCACCTTGGCACCATCTAGTGGCCCTTAGACAGGACCTTAGAGGCTATCTAATCTAACCCATTCCTCTTCTTTACAGTTGAAGAAACTGAAGCTCAGAGAAATTAAATAACTTATATAGGGTTAAGGCATGGTTATGCAGTCCACATTCAATTCTGAGTCCTAGATCTCTATGTCAATTTTATTCTTATGTGATAATTTATGCATTTTTATCATATCACACATTCAGAGTTGAGGCTGGGATAGATACTCTAGGCATCCATGCAAGAACCAATACATGGGGAAGGAGTAGGGTGAAGGAGGCATAATGAGAGATACTTTTTAATATTATTTATTTTTATTATATTATTATTCTTAATATTTTTATATTATATATAATAATATAATATAATAATATTATATTATTCTTAATATTTTTGATATCAGAAAATTCCAGTCCCTTTGGCACATATTTGATAGAATCATAATTTTTGTAGAAATGGGAAAATCTTAAGGTAAACTAGTCCAACTTTTTTTTCATCTTTTTTTCATCTTATTTTGAATTTTAAAATCACCTAAACAAAGAACATTTCTGTGTACAAAATTGAATAGAAAAAGAAAGAATGCAGATATTACAATGTGAATCTCTATTATGTACAGATTAGCTTGCTTTAAAAAATATATATAAAGAATTCAAGATGTTACTTTCAAAGCTATCCCACTTGACTGTACTTCCTTTTGAACTTCTTCTTTCTGTACATTTTTAAAAAATGTTTCAATAACTCCTTTCTTTTCTTTATTTTAAGGCAACTCTATTGTTAGTTCCTCTCCAACCCTCCATCTCCTCCTTCCCATTAAAGAAAAGAAAAAAAAAAGAAAAAACCCACAATGCTTATAAAAAAAAATCCACCAAGTCAAGCCCCAAAGTCCACATATTTGCCAGTTCTAAAAATGTATCTCATTTTATACATTGATTTCATCACCCTCATGTCAAGAGATGGGTAGCATCCTTCTTTATATTTTTTCTGAGATTAGGCTTAGTGATTGCATTGAACAGAATTTTTAAGTCTTTCAAAGTTGTATTTCTTTGCAATATTGTTACAATATAAATTATTTTTCTTGCTTTGTACACTTTACTCTGCAACTGTATAATAGAATAAATACAATATTCTATTGTATTTATATACCTAACTTTGTTAGGTCATTCCCCAAAGGAAGGGCATCCTTTTAGTTTCCAGATTGTTACAAAAAAAAAAAAAAGCCTGCCATAAATATTTTTGTACATGTGGATCCTTTTTTCTATTTATTTATCTCTTTGGGCTACATGCCTATCAGCAGAATCAGTGGTTCAAATGATAAGCACAGTTTAGTGACATTTGTGTGCTACTTCACATTGCTTTGCAGAATGACTGAATCAATTTGTAGCTTTGCTCATAGTGCATTAATGTGCTTGTTTTCCTGTAGTGTCTCCAATATTTTTCATTTCCATTTTTTAATCATCTTTATCAGTCTGATGATTGATACCTCATAATTGTTTCACTTTGTATTTCTCTAATGGCTAGTTATTTGGATAAATGTTTTACATGACTATTGATAGACATTTTCCTTTAAGAATTTACTTCATATTATTTGATCATTTATGTATTAGGAAATAGTCGTCATTCTAATATGTTTGAAGTGATTCTTTATATATTTTTGGTATTAGATTTTTTCAGAGAAATGTTTATATTTTCCCCTAGTTAAATGTTTCTCTTCTCATTTTATCCACATTCATTTTGTTTGTGCAAAACCTTTTCCATTTTATATAATTAAAAGTTCATCTTCTATGATCCATTCTATCTCTTGCCTGGTCATAAATGATTCCTTCCTTGTTTCTTTAACTGTTTTATGATATATTGTTTTATCTATAGGTAATGTATTTATGTTTTTGGAGCTTTTCTTTGTACACAGTGTTAGATATTGATGTATATTAGTTTCTGCCAACTCACTTTCCAGTTTTCTCAGTATTTTTTGTCAAATAATGATTTCTTAACCTATTAATTGTAATTTTGAGTTTTAGCAAACACTATGCAACTATATTTATTTCCTTGGTATAATCTATTCCACTGTTTGAGCTTTCTTTCTTCTATTTTTGTTTTTTACCAGTACTATTTTTTTTATGATTACTACTTTGTACCATAGTCTGAAATGTAGTAGACCTCCATTTTTTTTTCATTATTTCTCCTAAGATTCTTGATCTTTTTGTTCCTTAATATTAACTGTGTTAGTGTCACACATAGGATTACACATGTGATTTGTGACAGAGCTAGGATTTTAAGCCACATCTTTAAGCCAAATTCAGGACTTTCTTCCCTACAGCAGGTGATAATTAGTTTTTGATGCATTAACTCACATGTGTTACAGTGAAGATTCAAAATCTCCAGTGGGGAATATTACACCAGAAATGTATTCTTAAAATGTTCAAACTTTATTGAGGACAGACAAATACCTTGATGTTTTGTCATGTTTTATCACTGGGGACACAAATGGAACTGAAATTTAAGAAGCATAAAAAGCATATTGGAGGACATGATGTAGACATATTCTTCCATATTCACATCCGATCTACATCTGGTGGCTTGTTGCCATTCCCATTCACAGCCTGTATTCTTCTTCATATGGTAATTGTATCCAACCAATATCTATGGTTTTCAATTTGGTTTGAATCTCTTTGGTTTCTAGTGAATGTCAAAGAACTAAATAGCAACCACATTGCTACATAAGCAACTTCCTAATATTTTTTTCTTTAAATCAAAACTATGATTGTATCACTAAAAGGAACTCCAAAGAAGAACTTCTACTTTGTGTGAATCCATGCTGATTTCTCTGCACTAATAATGCACTGAGAGGTTAGGTACAATGTCTCATCAATAATATGACTCTGAAGTCTTTTTGACTCCTAAGTCAGCTCTCTATCCAAAATGCTTATTGCTTCTCATCTCCAAAACTTCAAAACTCCAAAACTCCAAAAAAGAGGACCTCTTTATTTGGTCCGAGCCAGCAAGAACTGTCAACCATGGCCAATCTGTAATTTTCTATTGGCATGTGGGAAATTCATGAAAGTGTCCTTGGGTAATCAGTTGATGCTTAAGAAAGTTACTGTTCTAAGGTGATTTGACTTTTTATATACTTCTGTATATCTGATGGTTTAAAACCCCAAACAATGTATAGGATTTGAGTAGTACCTATAGCAACATTAATATTCCGGATATGAGTATATAAATATGTAGAGGACTGGAACTCTGGAGAAGTATACTTGAAACAAGATGTTAACTCAGTGGAACTGATGAGATAATAGTTCTCTAGTTCACATATATCTAGTATGATATAATGATATAATCACTCTACTTTGATATAATGATATAATCACTCTAGATTGACTTATACTTAGTATACTGTAATGATGTAATTGTAATAGGGGATTTAAGGGCTGAGAGGACTGGGGACAAAGTCAGACTCAGACTGAGACTGGCAGACTGGCAGACTGCTGGAGGAAACTGGCTTAGACTGAGACTGGGTCAGACTATGACAAATTGTGAAGGAGACAATAAAGACTTTGGACTCTATTCTTGTCCATCCTTGTGGTGACTATCCTACTGAGATCAAGGCCCTTCCGGAGGACCTCCAGAAAGCTAGCCCGAACATTACATAAATATGCTTTTCTTATCAGGAGTCCTAACAAGATGATTCCATTTGATTTGGGAGAAGTTTGAGTGAAATATTAAAAATTTCTTGATGTAATTGATGTGTTGTACTATGATTCTTTTTAAAAATTATTATCAAATACCATAGTTTGGGGAAATCTACATCTAGTGGGGAAAGGCCGAGTCATGACCTATGTTGTACTATGAAAGAAGGATGTGTTTAGAACTAGTAGCTGAGAGGAGACTTGCCAATTCAATTTGGCCAATGAATGAGGAATTAGAGATAGGCTAAAGGTTGTTCAAGGTCAGACCTGGAGCAGAAAAGCATCATGGAGAGTGAGTTAATATTATAAATGGTATGAGGGTACCCTTTCATCAGAATAGAGAATCCTAGCAGCCTAGTTCCATAGTGCTGAGACCTATGAATTTAAGATAGCAGGCAGTATGTGAATTTAAATAAGAATTCCAAAAGGCTTGAATTCTCTTTCTTTTTTCTTCTTTCCTCCCTTCTTCTTTCTTTCTCCCTTCCTCCCTCCCTTGCTGCCTGCCTCCCTTTCTTCTTCCTTCCCACCCTCTCTCCTTCCCTCCCTTCCTCTTTCCCTGCCTTCCTTCCTTCCTCCTCTCCCTCCTTACCTTTCTTCCTTCTTTCCTCCCTTCTTTCTTCTCTCCCTCCTTCCCTAATTCATAGATTTAGAACTATTAACCCCCTCATTTTATAGATGAGGAAACTGAGGACCAGAAAAGTTAAATGATGTGCTTAAGGTAGTACAAAGAAGAGAATCTAGGTTCCTTCCTCACAAGGGAGTTGGATATTGGGGAAACAAGAGAAACTAGGGAAATTATGACAATAAGTAAACAAGTAAGGAATGATAGTTGATGAGTCAGGCTCTGGTCTTGCTAATTTGTATCTCTATCTAATCTCAAATCACTCTAGATTAGAATTTTTTGAATAAAATAAAGATCTTTACTTAGATCGTTGCATGATTTATAGATTTAGGAAATGCCCTTTTCGCAATTGAGGCTGTGAAATGAGTAATTTTTAAAGTTTCATTTTCTATAGGATACCTTTTGTTTTTATATCATCCTTATTTATGAATCTGGCCTTCCTTCTTCCCTACCTAGCAAGCTATCTTTTGTGCTAAAGAAAATAATACTTTAAAAAATAGAAAAAAAAACCCATAAACCCAAACAGGCTTCTTCTATTAAATATCATAGTACTTAAGTTTTTAATTACTTACCTTTAAGAGTTCTAAGCAAGTCTATGATAGGTTTTCAGCAGTTAACAAACATACTTAAAATTTTCTAACTTAAATATTGCTTCCTCTGAGAAGTTGGCTTTAATAAAAATCAACCAACACTTCAAATATTCTGACAGTGCAGGAAATATTCTATAATCCTTATCCTCCATCTCTGCAAAGAAAACAGTAAAAGACAGGATCAAATTTGTTATTGCGGTTCAGTTATCTTAAAGTTGTATCCAACTCTTTGTGGCCCCATTTAGGATTTTGTTGGCAAAGACACTGGAGTGGTTTACCTTTTCCTTTTCCAGCTCATTTTACACATGAAGAACTGAAGCAAACAGGGTTGACTTATCCAGGATCACACAGCTAGCTAAACTGAGTGAGGCCAGATTTGAACTCAAGAAGATGAGTCCTCCTCACTTCCCGATGCTGGCTATCTATCTACTATACCTCCTAGCAGTCTCTGACTGCAAATCTTAAAGCAATAAGTCTATATTATTATTGTTGTTTAGCTTTGTCTTATTCATTTTGAGTCCATTTTGAGTTTTTTTTTGACAAAGATGCCCGAATGGTTTGTCCTTTTCTTCTCCAGCTCATTTTACAGAGGAAGAAACTGAGGCATATAGTGCTAAAGTGATTTCCCCAGTGTCACACAGTTAGTAATTGTCTGAGGCCAGATTTGAACTTAGGCCTTCCTGACTTCAAGCTTGGTATTCTTTCTATCCACTGCAAGATCTAACTGCCTCAGAACAAAGTGCTTCTTGCCAGTTTCAAAAGCTTAAAATTGATCATCATATCTATAATTCATGCAAAAGGATAAAGATGCATACATATGTATATTATCAGGAATAAACCCAACCCATAGACACACAATTATATTCTCTTTGTTGTATTAGTTGCCATATGTAATTTGAGAATCGATTTCAGCTCCAGACTGAAGCAACACTCCTTCACCAAACTCCTTTGAAGTTAAATGCTTAGAGAGAAAGGGCTACAAGCCCACTCAGGAAAGATTAGATCTTGTTTTAAACACTAGCTGCTCTGAGAATAATTTCCTTAATTAATATTCACAAGATATCAGACACTTGAGACTATATTTTCATGTAACCTACTTGCATGTAATTGTTCATGGCTAAGGTTTTTCCTCCATTTGTCTCTTCCTTTTTGTGTTAATGTTCAACAAAGCCAAAGGAAAAAAAAATGTTTTTACCACAAAAGAAAATCTTCAGGGAAAGGACATTAAAACACAGAGGCTTTCATCCACCTTCTAAAACTTTATATCTAGTTTTTCTTTTTGACTTTTTTTTTATCTTTTAGGGGGGCCTTAGTTTCATTCAGCCTTCCCCCTATGCAGTGACAGCAAGTGTTTCGGATACTGTTTTATTCTACGGGACATAACACATCTACAAAACATTTAGCAAAGCCCACAAAATCTTTAAAGCCCTTGAAGGAGGAGGACATTAGTATCTTCAGTCAGCTAGTGTTTAGGGTTATCAGAATCCATCTGGGTCACTCTGTGTCAAGGGTTATCAGACATCTGGGTCACTCTGTCTTAAGTTCCTCCTCTGTGCCCTGAGATAAGTGCAAAAAACTGAAAGGATTAGGAAAGTGATTCTTTTGCTCTTTTAGTTTCAAAACATCCAGGTTTTGTGCTTATCTGGGTAAACTAAAAAATTAATTTTAATTAGAAAAATGTAAGTAAATTTGCTAATTGCTGAAAACTTACCACTAATGGTTTGCCTATCTTTTAAAGTTAAATTAAAAAAAAAAAAAAAAAACTCAATTCCTACCTACATTTAATAGAAGAAACCTATTTGGGTTTATGTTTTTTTTTCTTTTTTCTTTTTTTTTCTATTTGTTTTGTTCTTGAGTTTAATGTTACTCTGGCAATAGCTAATGAATATATTAATCATGAAAGTTAAGAGACTAACAGCTAGAATAGATCACAGAGCTCATTTAGTACAGAGGCACCAACCATGCTCTTCTTGAGCCCATTGAAACCTATACAATCCCAAATGCAGATTAAAATATAATAAGTAAATATCTAACAAAATTAATAATTATACAATAGAATAAAAGTAATATTAACATGTGATTTACTAAGTCAGTATGAAGCCTACAGAAATCCTTATTTGTGATTTAATAGTCCTGCAGCTTATGGAGTCTAACTAACCCTCTCACTATAAAATTAAGGAACTGAGGACCATTGAAGTTAAGTGATGCACAGATTACACAGGTATTCACAGAGTTTACTGGTTCAATAAATGTCAGTTAGAATTTGAATTTCCTCTGACTTCCAAGTTCTTTAAGGATAGACTAAGTTTGCTATGATTTCACATGGTAAAGTACTGCATATATATATATATATATATATATATATATATATAGAGAGAGAGAGAGAGAGAGAGAGAGAGAGACATTTATATACACACATATATATGTATATATATATATATATATATATATATATGTTGTTCGATTGTGTCTGATTCTGAATATATTTGGGGTTTCCTTGACAAACAGTGATATCCTTCTCCAACTCACTTTACAGATGAAGAAACTGAGGCAAATAGAGTTAAGTGACTTACCCTGGGTTATACAACTAGTAAGTATCTGAGGCCAGATTTAAACTCAAACCTTCCTGATTCCAAGATCAGTGCTCTATTCACTGTATCACTTTGCTGCCCCCACAATATACACACACATTATATAGATAGATAGATAGATAGATAGATAGATAGATAGATAGATAGATAGATAGATAGTGTGTGAGTGTGTGTGTGTGTTTGTGTGTGTGTATAAAACCAGAACACTTTCTTAAAGCCCAGAATTTTTTTTCTTGGTAACCAAAAGTTCCAGAATTCTTTTGATCACTTAGCTTGGCTAGACTGATCAAATTAATCTAATCTGACATAGTGAAAAGAGTCCTAAATTTGGCTTAAGAATATCAAATCCTGTCTCTCTAACTTATTTCTTGTGTGACTTTAACCCTTTGGGGCTTCAATTTCTTCATCTGTAAGGTGAGGGTATTAGATAGATGACCTCTAATTGCTCTGCTGCCTCCAAATTCAAGATTCTATATCTGAACAGAATTATTCTGTCTAAGTTGGTGGTTGTTTTGATCAGTTGGGGGGCAAATCCGCTTTAGACTTTGAAATGTCCTCTGAAGTCTAATCTACAGAAGAGAATAATCCATGCTGAACTATCCACCAGAAGGCTATTGAGGGCCAGCTGAGGGATCTCCCCTTTTCCTAAGTTTGGAGTTGCCAAACTGACATAGAATTTCATAATTCACAAGTATCATTCCCTGTTCCCTGTTATATATTTACAATGTATGGGCACGAGGATTTCATTTAGCTAATTCACAGTGCTCTCAGATTTTCTTAATTTCAATTTTCTGCTAATTCTTTATATCAAAGCTTCTTAAATGATAGATTGTGATCTCTATGGAATCCTCTAAATGAATGTGGGATTGTGAAATTATCATTTATTGTCAGGAAATGTTTGCTGTGTACACCTACTTTATATGCCTATATACTCAGGACTGCATAAAATTTCTCCAACAAAAACAGAGGTCAAGAGTGGGAAAAAAATTAAAAAGCTCTGTCTATATGTCTTTGCTTGCTTAGCTCCATGCTTGTTTGCTTCCTTCCTGTGGTACAATGGATATTTGTGAAGGAGGTGCAGAGTGCAGACATTTATCTCCACTTTGCAACTGAGTTTTAGAGGGATGAAGTTACTTGTCTAGGACTGTTAATTGTGCAGTAGTTGAAAGTCGGTATTTTAACTTTTGC
This sequence comes from Sminthopsis crassicaudata, assembly GCF_048593235.1. Lineage (NCBI taxonomy): Eukaryota > Metazoa > Chordata > Mammalia > Dasyuromorphia > Dasyuridae > Sminthopsis > Sminthopsis crassicaudata. Next base: position 125,375,432 of record NC_133622.1, read on the forward strand.
TTCCAATTGGTTCATTTTTCACTGCCTAAAGATTATACTGAGTTTTCTTTCACTAGAATTAGCTTTTGTTAAGTTTGTGATCATTTCTCTACAAACATTGTTATTTCCTAAGAATTTTCATCCATACATATAATTTGATCTCCATCTCATAGTTGACCTTCAGAGAAGAGAAGTGAATTGTCCAGGTTCAGAAGTTATTAGGGAGCATAGGTAGAATTTTGGCTAGAATTTCCTATCTAATGGAATGCCATATGTAAAAGTAAATTTGTCATTTCTTCACTCCCATAAGACAAATAAATGATTTCTGCTGTCAGCCCTTGAGTCCAGAAAGTTCTAATTAACCATTATTATCTGCCTTTCTAACATAAGCAAGTGAAGTCATCTGGATTCTAAGAGTATTTTCTTAAGGGAAAGGAAAATGTTTCCTGGCTCTATTCTGGGCCAAAATTTGACATCTACAGTAGAATTGTGTGATTCAGTATTAAACTGACATCTGTTTATTAGAAGCAATTCTTGTGACAATCCATTAATTGTAAAGCCAGTTAGGAATGAGTAGGAAATCATTCCTACTCATGATTTAGCCACAGCTTCATATGGCATGTTAAGATTCCTAAAGCACTTTAAATTTCTTGTTCATTTCGATATAATCCTAGTAAAACAGGTACTATTACTTGTGAGGAAGCAGTGGTATGCCTAGGGCCATACAGCCAGAAGGTGTCTGAGTTGACATTGAACCTATCTCTTTTTGAGATCATTCCCCAGGTCCTATGCATCCTTTCAAGGAAATATCATGGAGAGGAATCACATTTATTGTTTGATTAGGACAATTTTTTAAAAGCCTCTGTTCTTCATACAATGACATGGACCATTTTCTTTACATGGGAAATAGTGTATATACCCAGTTTAGCTTTGGAATGAGAAATCTGCAGACATAGAAGGTGTCAATGATAAACCCTTGCACAAGAGCCTTGTGGCATCTCCTAGACTGTACTCTAAAGGATGAGAGACAAAGCAGTTCTAAGCAGTAGTGACTGTCTTTTGGACAAAAGACATTAATAAAGTAATGAATGAAATAAATTCTGCCTCCATTATTCCAAATAACACATATTTACCTAACAGATTATGATAATTTCTTGTTATATGACTGAAGGGCCTGTTTTTTATTCACCTTTTAGGAATGTAGCTAGTCCTAATCATCTGCTCAGCGCCATCATCACTTTTCCTAAAAGCCACTGACTCTTCATTCTCATTTTCATAAGATGAACATCTTATCATTCCTTGGGCCATTCTTGACTAAGCTGTGAATAAGCCCTCCCTTTTGTAAAATCAGAGAATGTTAGAAGAAAAAGAAATCTTAGAGATCGGTCATTTAATTCTCTCATTTTACATCTGAGACTCAATAAATAACTTTCCCAAGAACACAAAGAAATTTAGTGGGAAACCCCATAGCAGAATAAGCCTCCCACCTTCCAGTCCAATACGCTTTTCACTGACCACTCTGCTAATCTCTCTCCATTCAGCTCTAATCTAAAAGTTTAAAATATACTGAATGACATTTTTATTATATATCTAAATTCCGTGGAGGAGGAAATTTCTGTAATAACCGCTGGATTCATTGCATATCACTCCATTTTTATAGTATGTTTTTTGTCAAATATAATTTTGGCTAGTCATTTAATTTGCATAGACTGTTGGTAAAAATATTTTCTTTAGGACTAGTCATTGTTAATTATGGTGGTTGCCTTTAATAATGGGTGAATGCCAGTAGCTTTGCTTCCAATTTTTTTTTATTATAGTTCACCTGAAGTTTCTATTGACTTTTGCAAATTTATGTTCAAATTTGTATTTTTCTATGAACATTCTGATTTCCTGAAGATTTTATTCCATCCATATAATTTACATTACATAAAAAAGATTGGTGTGATGACTGGAGGCTGGTGTTGAGGGTCAGAAAAACTGAAATTCAAGCCATTCTTCTGATATGTACAACTGGATGATCATGGACGGCAGCAACCTTTTAAAACTCTAAATTCCAAATAAGTTCTCTATATTTATATATACATATATATATATATATATATATATATATATATATATTACTGATGGGAAATTCAAAATAAGGAGCTCCTTTATACTAATGTTATGGTTTTTCCAGTATTGAGTCAGTCCAATTTGATCAGAAATCTCTCTACTTTTAAGACAAGGTAGCTTAGGACCAGTAATATCTGAAAAGGTGAATTTGTCATGTAGGAAGTGTAATTTGGAGACAATCTGTGGCATGACCTGGCTCTCCTCCTTTTTGTAGCCCTAGATAACCAACACTTTACAAGTTTTAGTGTTGTTCAGTTTTTTTTTTTCAGTCAAATCTGATTCTTTGTGACTTCATTGAAGGTTTTCTTGGCAAAGACACTGCAATGGTTTGCCATTTCTTTCTCTGATAATTTTATAGATAAGGAAACAGACAAATAGGATTAATTGATTTACGCAGGGTTACACAACTAGTAATTGTCTGAGGCCAGATTTGAACTCAAGAAAACCATTTTCCTAACTCCAGAGCTGGCATTCTATCTACTGTGCCCAAACACTTCACAAGTACATCATTCCATATTATGAAAGGCAAAAATAAAAAAAAAAGATGAAATAGCATCTGGAATGTAATAGGTTTTATAGGTTTATTAAAAATGCTTTTTCATTGATCAAGTTGTGGGTTAAATGAGCAGCCCATTAAAAGAAAATTTCTGTGTGAAACTTTTTTTAAAGGTCTGTTCTGTTATCTCAGGCTTCCAAATTAACTTGACAATGATAGGGAGATTCAATACACAAAAAAATACAACTTACTTGATAGGTTAGCAATACAATAATTGTCAGATATACATATGGATTTTGTGTGTGTATGTGTGTGTGTGTATGTGTGTGTATGTGTTTAATACACTGCATCACTGGCTCCTCCCTGCCATCTGGCATACATCTGTGAGAGTCTTCATGCCATTAATTGGTTTGTGCTCAATCAGTCATCAACCAATTAGCAATTCTGAAAAGTCTACTTTGTACCAGGCACTGTGCTAGATAGAATGTAGGAGTAGATGGTGAGAGAAATATCAGGGTGAGGTTTGGCAAGACATGAATGGCACAGTAGGACAAGAGACTGAGGGATTTGGCTGAAGAGTTAGATGATGATGGAGAGAATTCAATGTTATAATGTAGCCATCATGATCAAAGTGAAAAATTGTTTGTTTTTTGGGGGGAAGATTTGGGGAGAGAGGGAATAAAAGGAGATTATGATTAGATAAAGGAATATCAGAATTTTTTATCTGGAATACTTGTAGGTAATGGTAAAATCCAGTCCACGACCATCTCTATGGGAGATTAAAGTTGATTAAGGAATAGGTAATGGGATCTAAGGAGAGTAGGAGCTTATTTAATGTTTGTTGGCTTGTCAGCTGGGAGAGAGAGGAGGGAGGAGGAGTCCATAAAGGGAAAATAAAATGGAAAAAGAGAATGATAAAAGGGAACCTGGGGCCTTTAGGCTTAAATTGAGTATGGATTGTGGGTATAGTGTCCCAGTCAGTGTCACTAGGCCCAGCAGAGATTCTATTTGTTAGACATATAAATAAAGTATTTTGTCACTACAAAGTTCCATGAAAATGTCAGAAAAAAAATTTTTTTATCTTAGAAATTATTAATCCATAGAAACTTGATAGAACCCCATATCTGAAATGTTCTGTCTTCTCCTTATCTCTGCCTCCTTAATTTCCTGGTTTTCTTTAAGTTTCAACTAAAAGCTTTTTTTTTGTTTTGTTTTGTTTTGGTTTGGTTTGGTTCAATGGTGTCCAATTCTTTGAGATTCCATTTTGGGTTTTTCTTGGCAAAGATACTGGAGTAATTTGCCATTTCCTTCTCTAGCTCATTTTATAGATGAGAAAATTGAGACAAACAGGATTAAGTGACTTGCCCAAGGTGACAAAGCTAGGAAGTATCTGAGGATGGATTTGAACTCACAAAAAAAGAGTCTTCCTGATTCCAAGTCTAGCACTCCATCCACTTGACCACCTAGCTGCTTCTATAAGAAGCCTTTTCTTATCCCTTTTAATTCTAGTATCTTCCCTCTATTGATTATTTCCAATTCATCCTATATATAGTTACTTTACACATAGTTTTGCTATTGTTGTTTCTCCTTCATTCCCGAAGAGCACCATGAAATCAGGGAGGTGATGCCATATCACTTGAGTGACTTGGCTTTGAGTGAGGCAGGGCTGTTATGTTATGAGTTCTTCACAGGTAGGGACCATCTTTTGTCTTTTTTTTTATAGAAAGATTAAAACTTAGTGCCTGATTCATAGTAGTTCATAGCAGGTACTTAATAGATGTTTATTATTTAAACTGATTGATAGAGTGGCATCAATGCTTTTGCTTAGGATTGGAACTAAAAAGAATTTCAGAGGTCATCTAGTACATCTCTTTTCATTTTATACATCAGGAAACCACAGTAGGAAGAAGCGACTTCCCCCTACAGCCCTCCAAGTTACATCCATCCTACGTACCAGAAGTGAGATTTCAACTTGAACCCATAAACTCTGACTGCAGGACTTCTGACCTCCTCTTTTGACTACACCATTTTGATTTCATATATAATACTGTTTTAGACAGAAGTAATTGGGCCCTGATTTCCCTTTGTGCTCCTTTTCTTCAAAGAATCTCCCTCCCTTTTTAAAGAACTTTCTTAATTTTTTTTAATGTTTCAGGTGATTAAAAGCAGTTATACCCACCTCTGTCACTCAAACTATATATGATCTCCCCTCATTTAACTTCAGTTCAGCCTAGCATCCTTGTCTTTCTCTCTCCCTTCTGCCTCCCACTCATAACATTTCATGCTTGTTTCCCTATCTTTATACAAACCTTCTCCTAACCTGAAATATGCCCTTTTCCCACCTCTCTTCTTAGTATGCCTAATGTAGCTCAAATACCATTTCCTTTCCTGAGAAACAATTGCTAGTACCTCCCACCCTCTTCAGAAATTACTTTACAATGATTTTGCATATTTTATTCATATACTGTGCTAACTACTTGTATGATTCAGACACGATACTTAACTTCTCTTTTCTCATTTGTAAACTGAAGTTTAACCAACAATAATTTTTTGTTGTATTTTATTTTTCCAAAAACATGTATAGTTTTCAACATTCATTTTTGTAAAATTTTGTGTTCCAAATTTTTTACCCTTCCTCCCTATCTTGTCTTCCCCCTTACCAGGACAGCAATAGGTTACATATGTGCAATTATTTTAAACATATTTCTATATTTGTTACATTGTGCAAGAAAAATCGGATCAAAATGGAAAAAAACACAAGAGAAAAAAAGCCAAGTAAACAAACAAACAACAACAGCAACAACAAAAAAGGTGAAAAATGCATGATTCAATCCATATTAGTCTCCATAATTCTCTCTCTAGATGCAGATGGCATTTTATATCCTATATATCTATCAGAATTGCCTTGAATCACCTCATTTTTGAAATGAGCCAAGTCCATCACAGTTGATCATCACATAATTTTGTTGTTGCTGTGTACAATGTCCTCTTGGTTCTGCTCACTTCACTCAGCATCAGTTCATGTCAGTCTTTCCAAACTTCTTTGAAGTCAGCTCTTTCATCATGTCTTATATAACAAAAATATACATTACATTCATATACCATAACTTATTTAGTCATTCTCCAACTGAGGGATATTCACTCAATTTCCAGTTCCTTGCCACTACAAAAAGGCAGCTACAAGCATTTTTTGTATGTGTGGGTTCTTTTTTCTTTTAATTTTTTTTCCTTTTCCATATTTTAAGATCTCTTTGGGATACATATCCCAGTAAAGACACTCCTGGATCAAAGAGTATGCACAATTTTACAGCCCTTTGGACATAGTTCCAAATTGCTCCTCCTATTTTGGATCATTTCATAACTCCAACAACAATGCATTAGTGTTCCAGTTTTCCCAAATCCCATCCAACATTCAACAAGAATTTTTTAAGGGATATTATATGCCAGTCACTGTTAATTGCTGCAGATACAAAGAAAAACACAAAACTGTCTTTGCTCTTAAGAAGCTCATAATTTAATAGAAAAGACAATATGTAAACAACCAAGAACAAAAAAAGACAGATAAGATAATTGCAGATAGGAGGTACTCTCTTTTTCTCTGACATTCCCTCCTATCATTTCTCCCTCTCTTCTCTATTTCTTCCTTTCCCTTTCTCTCTATCTTTCCCTCTCCTGTCTTCCTCTTCTCCCTCTCACCCTTTCCCTCTATCTTTCTGTCTCTTTCACCCTCCCTCTCTCCTTCTGTCTCTCTTTCCATCTCCCTCCTCTCACTCTCTCTCCTTTCTCTTTTTTGTACCCCTTCCTCTCTCCTCTTTCACCATTCCTCCTCACTTTCTTTTCCTCCTCTCCCCAGACTGCAGCCAATGTCTAGAGCAATAGACAGTAGCAGAAGTACTGGGGAGGGGAAACCTCAAATGACCCCTAGAGGGTTTCTTTCTCTCTTCTTGGCATTATTACAGCCTTCTGGCTGGATAAATTAATTACAAAGTTTGAGAGAATAAAACACCCAAACTCCTACCCGTCACCCCCCTGAAGTATCAACATTGTGGATCTATTTATGAACTTCAAACTTAAGGTGTGACATTTTTTGTCACTGTGTAGCAGCTTCCTTAGCCACATGCCTAATTCTTTGGCTCTTTTAAGTGGTAAGGAAATAAAGTTTTTTTCCCCTGCTTTTCTCTCTTACTCTCACCTGAAGTGTGACATTTTGGAAAAAAAAAAAAAAGGGGGGGGGAACAAATGCTTTTTGTAATTCCCTGATCTGGAAAGCTTCCAGCCACCTGTAGAAAAGTCTGGAAATAACACAGATCTATCTTGGGAATTGGGAAGGAGGATGAGGGATTGCTCTTCCTTTCCAGTGAAAAGAAAGGAAATGGTATAGATGGGGAGGACTGATAGGAAAGGGCAGTTTTCTCTCCTATTTTTAGATGTGATCATAGAATCATAGATTCAGAACTGAAAAGAACCTTAAGGGCAATCTAGTCCAATCCCTTTGATTTATAGATGTGGAAAATGAGTCCTAAATTTAAATGATTTGCCCAGCGCCACATGGATAGCGAGTAGCAAAGTCAGGGTTTGAAGCTAAGTTCTCTAGAAAGCCTTTGCTCTCCATTTTACCATGATATCCTTTACTGTAATAGATCAAAATGTCAAAGTATAACCCTACTGTCTATAGTACTGTCTACTATGTTTAAGAAACTATGGGTAGTTTCATGTTTTTCAGGATCCTGGAAGCTGGCATCTTCATTCTGGAAACACTATTTTCCTGGAGTTCTACAAGAGATGAAGAAGGAACTTAATATCATCAGCAAGCAAGGAATTCAGATTGAAGATTAGATCTTGTCTGATTTTTATCTCCTGGGAATTGGCAAGACCAAGTGGAAAGAGCTTTTATTAAGAGTCGGAGAACCTGGATTAGAATCTCTTCTCTATCATTTTCTTTCTTTGTGACTTAGGGTAAACCACTTGACCTCAATTTCCTTATCTGTAAAATGAATGAGTTGACTAGATGACTTCTAAGGGTAGTTCTAAATATATACTTTTATGATAAGGATCACATTAGGATGAACTTCCAGGAGGCCTTGAATTTATAGTTTATTGGAAGAGGAGAAATGTTATGTAAAAAGATAGAATCTGGGGGACATCCTCCTTACAATGTACCCTTAGACAAGTCACCTCTGACTGAGTCAGTCTTTAGGACAACATTAATTAAGAACCAGCTTCTAATATTTATTAGTTGTATGATTATGGGAAAATCACTTAACCTATCTGAATCTCTTAACCTGGCTGCCTCTTAACATTTATTGTTCATTTGCAATCATTTCCAACTTTTTGTGAGTTTTATTGGCAGAAATACTGAGATCCTTCTCCAGCTCATTTTATAGATGAGGAAACTGAGGCAAACAGGATTAAATGGCTTGCCTGAAATCCCATAGTTAGTGAGTAGCTGAGGCCAGATTTGAATCCAGGAAGATGAGTTTTCCTGACTTTAAGTCCATCACTTCTATCCACTTTGCCAAGTATTTTCTATATTCCAGACACTGTCCTAGGCATAGATTATTTTGTTGAGATATAAAAACTAAAAGGAAAGAGTTCTACCCTCAATGAGATTATAAAGTATTTGGGGGGAGGGGACCACAAGATAAATCAGTAAAATAGAATATTTATGAAATAAATGTTATGTTTGAGAGGAGAGCTGAGGGAGTCAGAAAAGGCTTTATGGAGAAGGCTTGAGGAGGGTGTTCCAAGCTTAGGAGTTGGCCAGTGCAAAAACTAGGGAAGAGAGATGTGAGTGTAAATAACAGCCATAGGGCCAGGTTGGCTGGGGCACCCAATGTGGGAAGAAGAAAAGTGGATATTGAAAATGAAAAAAATAGGTTGGGGCCAGATTGTGAAAGACTTTCAATGCTAAACAGAGGAGTTTGCATTTGATCCTAGAGATAATAGGGAACCTCTAGAGTTTATAGAGTTGTCAGGTAACATGATCAGACCTGTGCTTTAAGAAAATCACTTGGGCAGTTGCATAGAGATTGGGGAGGGACATGAGTCAGAGAGACTTACTAGGAGGCTAGTGTAATAGACTAGGGAAGAGGTGATGAGGGCTTGAATTAATTTGATGTCCATATGGACATAGGTTATCTATAAGCTTTATTATCACTTTTTTTTCAGTGTTATTGGTACCACCATGCTGCTTTGCCCTCTTTTGAAGGCTATACAGATTAATTGCAACATGAAGTTGAGTAATGTAAAACAAGCACAATTTTGCCCATTTTTCAGACACTATCAACTTCCACTTAGTTAAAATAAGAAGTTAGAATTATAAAACATTTTGATCTGCCCATATTTGTCACAACTTAAGAGCACTGATGAATGAAACAATTTAAATTGGGAGCATGGTGGGTAGAACACTGGGCTTTGAGTCAGTGAGATCTGAATTCAAATCTGAATTCAGAAACTTATTGGGTGACCCTGGGTCAGTTAATCTCTTGGCATTATCTCTTGAGTTTCCTTAACTGTAAAATGGAGATAATAACACCTAACTTGAAGGGTTGTTATGAGCATAGTATGGACTATATTAATTCTTATTCCCCATTGATTAAAGAGGAGTCAGATATAAAAGATGTTGAAAGGGAGAACTGATTGGAAGCTTCTTGAAGGCAGATACTCTTTTGGTTCTTTTTTAATCTCCAGACTTCATGTTGCATGTTAGCACAACAAACCCAAAAAAGCAAAAATGGACCAAATAGTATGTTCCCTTCACAACGCATTCACTTTTACTTCTACTTTGGGTGAACTCAAAAAGCCCCTACCCATAAGATCCAATAGTAAACTCATTAGACATCAACCCTTAAAAGATTTATGAACATACTAGTATGCTCCAGGTTGCCCCACTATTCTCTAGTCCACCTGGAGAATGCTGGTCTTTTTCACCCAAACAGACCACTTGAATTGTTCTTCTAACAGCTCCCCCAACAAGTCTTATTCTCAAAAAAGTGCTGAAGATAGCATAAAAATATCAACTTGCTGTATAAGCATAATATCTTTATTACATATTTTAGGGTCATAGTTTCCATTTCCTTCTATTGATTGAATGCCTACTGTACATAGCTGATAGGTACAAGGGACAAAAGAAATAAAATATATATAGTTCCTGCCCTCAAGGAAGAAAATAAACATTTATTATCTACTATGTGCCAGGTAGTATGCTAAGCACTTTATGCATATTATCTTATTTGATCATTACAATTGCCTGAAAGGTAGGTGTTATTATTTATCCCCATTTTACAGTTGAGGGAACTTAAATATGGATACATTAATTGGCTTACTGGGGATCAGTGAGCTATCCAAAAAAAAAAAAACTCAGGTATAACTGATTACAGGTCCAGGATTCTATAAACTGTGCTAATTGCTTATAAAGAGATTGTACTGTGTTAATTTCCATGACTGATAAAAAATATGAAGGGAATAAACTGGGAAGACAGAAGAGTAACCTTAAACCTTTGGTGTGGAACCTAGGTATGAGTACAGTTGGTAACAAAGATTAAAACAGATATATACTTTACAAAGGTGTTTGAGCCTGACATAGAAGATGATTAGCTCAGAATCTAAATGAATGAAGGTTTTTTTATAAATAAGGGTCAAATTTTGTTTCATCTACTTGCTAATTATGTGACCCTAAGCAAATCATTTTATCTTAGCCTTGGTTTCCTCATCTGTAAAACAGGAATAAATAATAACAAATATCTCACAGGATTGTTGTGAACAACAAGTGAGATGATATGGATGAAATGCTTAGCAAACATATAAATAACTTCTATATAAAGTCTACTTGTTAGCATTGTTGTTGTTATCTTTTCCTCTATATGCTCTTACTTGTGGATGACATTGTATTGTACCAAGTCCAATAACACTGAGAATCTCCTAAATTAGATCCATAACTACTCAGAAAAATTCAGCTTGATAATCCACACCAAATCAAATGGATGAAGCATGAAGCAAATAAATAATGCCTCTTGTCCAGGCTTTAAAATTCAGTTGGCTTGGGGACATGAGTTGATCCACCTGTACATATCTCTTGGATAGACACTATGAATAACTGGATCTAAAGAGGAGGATTAATAAAGAGGGGGAGGGGGTTGGGTGCATTTGATAAACTGATCAATGCTCTCATTTTTATCTCATCAATTGAGTAGGGTTTACATTTTCTTTGAAAGTTATTTTTATTTCTTTTCAGTTCATGTTTTCTTCTGCTTGACATTTGTCAGCTTAATAGTAACCTATCAACTTAATGTGATACTTCCATCTTGAGCTGAGGGAGTAGGCTCCCATTAGAGAAAGCAAGCAGATAACTGCCCCTGTGTGAACACAGCTCCATGTTCATTATATATCACCTCTGCCAAAAAGCCCTGAAGGAGTAGGCAACTGCAACAGTAGTCTGGACTGTGTGGTCAGAGAATCTATTACTGAGAAATCACATTTTTGAATGCAGCCTCCCAAGCAAGAATCAGAGGGTGGGCTGGGTTCTCCTGCTTCCTGAGGGCGTGGATGTACCAAGAATCTCCTGATTTTCAAGGAAAAGCTCAGGAAATACGTGGTCCAAGGAGAAAAGAGCCTCAATGGGGTTTTTGTTGTTGTTGTTTTATAAGAGATCCTGAGACCAATGCCCACAAATTCCCCACACGATGAATAGGGGCATTCATTTTGACAGGGGAGGGTAAGCCAGAGAGTGAAGCCTACAGAGTAAAAAGCTCCTACTCTTCACATCACCAGCTACCTCACAATTTCTTGTTCATTTTTCTCTCGGGCAATTTTGAAATGCTCAAAAATCTGAGGAAAGAAGAATAGGAGACCAACAGCTAAAAAAAATCCTTGCTCCAAGGCTGATTCCCTCTAGCCTTGGGCAATTCACTTGGCTACTTCACCTCAGTCTCTCTATCTATAAAATGGGGATAATAGTATTTACTTAGTTACCTCATGGATATTATGAGAATTAATTACTGTTTGCAAAGTGCTTTGAAGATGAAAAGTACTAGTTGGCATCATCATCATTATTATGAAATAGCTTCTGCAGCTTCCTCCAGAAGCAGAAATTAAACTAATTTCCAATTGGGACCTTGAGAGTCTTCTAGTAGAAATAACTGGAGTACAGCATGGAACACTTTTTAACACAAAGAAAAGCTTTTTCTCTACTAATAAACTGATTTCTTGGAGATGGAAGAAATGGGGTAAAGGGGATCAAGGATCATATAGATCTAAAATGAGAAGGGGAACCTAGAGATCCTCCAGTTGAGGGCTTCTCAGACTTTTTCCATTCCTGACTCTTTTTCACCTAAGAAATTTATTATGCAACTCTCAGGTGTACAAGTATATAAAATAGGTACCAAATCAAACATTTAATGATAATAAATCATAATTTCACAGCCCCTACATTCAGTTACATGACCCCCTATAGGGCAGCAACCCATTATTTAAGAAGTTTTGATCTAGTCCAACTTTTTTTTTTTTTTTTTTGGATAAAGGATATGAAACCCCAGAGAAATTAAATAATGGGCCTAAGAACACTCTGAGAGCAAATGGGAAAGTTGTGATTCTTTCCATTGTGCCACAGAATAGGAAAGGATGTCATTTTGGGACCTCCGAGACTTACCAATATTATTTCACACTGAACATATGACTCATCAGTGACTCAGTCAATAATCTCTGTTTCATCTCTGTTTCAATCATGTGGTAAGTACAGTTTTACTCAGTATATTTCAACATTTAGATTACCACGTGTTTCTTAATTCATTTTAGCAAATGTTTTTTAAAATTTTCTAATTTCAAGATGTGCTTATTATTGTTGTTACTTATTTTTGAAAAGGACCAACGATATCATGGAGTGATATTTTTGACTGGTGCATGAATTAGATTTAAATGAGGCATAATTGCACAAAGTTATCAGCCTCACTCTTTCTTCCAAAATCATCAGAATGCAGGATGATTGACTTGTGATGGCCTGGGTTACAGTGAATGACCTCGGCATCTTTGAAGTCTGGCTAAGCCCCAAGCATGTCACAGAGCCTGCTTCAGCCCCTTATAAGGTCATTGTAAAAAATTGTTCTCATCCTTCCACTCTACTGGAGAAAATCTTCACATGTTTGAGGCAGACAGCCCCCTAACTCACTGATGGGGTTGAAGTCTGCTGGTTACCCTCAAACAGTTTATTCAGAAATGACAAAGGACAGTCTTTACTCTCAAGGAACTCATACATTTTATTGGGGGGGGGGAGTTAAGGGAGACAGGAAATGTAAGCAGAGAAGGATAATTAAAACTATAGTGTGAGGGAGCAAAGGGCATATCCCCACACATTTCTCTAGAAATGTGAGGGAAAGAACACTTTCAATTTAGGGAGCAAAGAACGATTCTAGAGATCCTTCCTCATGGAAGTTGACGAGATGAGATGAATCTTGAAGGGAGAGTATAATTTTTGCTGAGATGTTAGGAGGTGACATTCAAATCCTGTAAAAATACATTGTTTGTGGATGCCCATCAATTAGAGAATGGCTGAGTAAATTGTGGTATATGAATGTTATGGAATATTATTGTTCTATAAGAAATGACCAGCAGGATGAATACAGAGAGGAGTAGAGAGACTTACATGAACTGATGCTGAGTGAAATGAACAGAACCAGGAGATCATTATACACTTCAATAAAACTACATGATGATCAATTCTGATGCAAGTGGTTATTTTCTTTTTTTTTATTTTTTTAAATTTTATTTTATAATTATAACATTTTTTGACAGTACATATGCATGGGTAATTTTTTACAACATTATCCCTTGCACTTACTTCTATTCAGATTTTTTCCCTTCCTCCCCCAACCCCCTCCCCCAGATGGCAAGCAGTCTTATATATGTTAAATATATTACAGTATAATTTAGATACAATATATGTGTGTAGAACCGAATTTTTTGTTGCACAGGAAGAATTGGATTCAGAAGGTAAAAATAACAGTTTACATTCATTTCCCAGTGTTCCTTTTCTGGATGTAGCTGGTTCTTTCCATCATTAATCAATTGGAATTGGATTAGCTCTTCTCTATGTTGAAGAAATCCACTTCCATCAGCATACATCCTCGTACAGTATCATTGTTGAAGTGTATAATGATCTTCTGGTTCTGCTCGTTTCACTCAGCATCAGTTGATGTAAGTCTCTCCAAGCCTCTCTATATTTCTCCTGTTGGTCATTTCTTATAGAACAATAATATTCCATAACATTCATATACCATAGTTTACCCAACCATTCTCCAATTGATGGACATCCATTCATCTTCCAGCTTCTAGCCACTATGAAAAGGGCTGCCACAAACATTTTGGCACATACAGGACCCTTTCCCTTCTCTAGTAGTTCCTTGGGGTATAAGCCCAGTAGTAGTATGGCTGGGTCAAAGGGTATGCACATTTTGATAACTTTTTGGGCATAATTCCAGATTGCTCAAGTGGTTATTTTCAACAATGAGAGGATCCAAATCAGTTTTAATTGATCAGTAATGAATAGAACCAGCTACATCCAGCAAAAGAATACTGGGAAATGAGTGTGGACCATAACATAGCATTTATACTCTTTCTGTTATTGTTTGCTTGCTTTTTTGTTTTTCTTCCCAGGTTATTTTTACCTTCTTTCTAAATTGGATTTTTCTTGTGCAACAAGATAATGGTATAAATATGCATACATATATTGTATTTAACATATACTTTAACATATCTAACATGTATGGGACTACCTACATCTAGGAAATGGGGTGGAGGGAAGGAGGGGAAAAGTTGGAACATAAGTTTTTGCAAGGGTTAATGTTGAAAAGTTACCCATGCATATGTTTTGTCAATAAAAAGCTATAATTTAAAAAAAGAACAAAATGTGAATGAAGTGCATAAACTTTAAAAAATTTAAAAAAGTATTTAGCAAAATAAAAAAATACATTGTTTGGAGATAGACTATTGAGACTGAGAAATAGCTTTGTTGCATTACTTGGCTGGAATATAGAATTCTTGATAGAAAGAAAGGCAGTTTGGAACTAGGTTTTGAAATGCCTTAAAGACCCAGAAAGACCTCCCTCATATACATTTTGGCTATGTGACCCCTTAGATAGATAATTTAACCTCTCAGGACAAGGAAAGAAGTAAAAACCTAGGATTATACATTGCAGAAAACTACATATACCTGCTTTGGAGGAATTCCATGTCTAGAAGATTTCTATTTCAGTGAAATCACAGCTCTAATCCTTATCCTAAAGATTCATGGGGATCTAGGAAGGTTTTTGAAGAAGAGTTTTTTGGTCAATCCTGTCCAATAGAAAAATAATATTCTTTACATTTGGTTGTCTGGATCCCCATTCTTCTTTAGACTTTCACTGGCCGGAAATACAAGTACCCAATAATTATCCATCATGTAGAGACAAGTTACCAAAAAATAAGGCTGTCAGTCAGTCTGGAAAAGCTTCTGAGGTAGTTGTATAAGCTACTTTTTCTGATGCATGTGATCTAACTAGGTAATTTAGCAGCAGTCACTATGGAAGTATTCCATTTAGTCAAACAATGAGGGTGTAGCATGATGAACTTGTTTGTTAGGGTAGAGTTGCCTGAGGATGCTGAGGGCACAATTATAGCATTAATCATTAAGTTTTATCCCTTACAGAAGATTCATTCTGAAATAATTGACAAGATACATGTCTTCAAACAGTGTACCTAGAGCACACTTTTTAAAAAGAAATCTCCTTTTGCCATAAAGAGAAAAAAACCAAGGCAGCATCCTGAATTTCAAAAGATTATGCTGTTTGTTTGTATAACAATCTAGTCCCTTATTTAGATTAATTATATACAGGAAGCCAGTAGATAACATGCGAATTAACCTGAAGAGTAAGAATAACTTGGGTCTACAAATTCAGGCTATTATTTTAAATATAGCATACTGGTAAACTGTAAAGTTATGAGTAGTTACTTTTCTGGGAAAGGTAATATAAGATGGAATGATATAAAATTGATCTCATTTTCTCACAGAAATAATAGCAAAATAGGAAGAAGGTCCATCTTACCTCATTGCCTAGGTTTTATATTAATTTTTTTTGTTTTGATAGGCCGTATTTGATTAATACTACATTTAATTAACTATAAATATATGTTTATACAGTGGAATGTAACCAAAGTATATATTAATCAGTTAAATAGAAGAACACATTAATCAAATCACTTAATGTTATATTTAATATATTTTGGTATTAGAGTGTATTATCATATCTGCTTTATTTTTACAACTGGCATTCAATATAATTTTTCAAAGTTTGCAAAATACATGCATTATCTCATTAAATCCTCTAGACGACTTTCTGAGGTAGGTGATACTGGTAGGATTAGCTTTGTTTTATATATGAGGAACCAAGACCTGAAGAAATACTTACCTATGGACACAAAGCTAGTAAAAGTCTGAGATGGGGATTCAGATTCAAGTCTTCATCATGTCTTATCCAGCATTCTCCATTACTTTCTGTTTCTTTTCTAATCAGAGGATGAAATACGAACAGCTTCATCAAGATTGAGGAATTAAGAAAGGCAACTTTGAAGAAACTTTTGGGAGCACTTAGAGTCCCTTGATGGATTTTTGGGAAATTAATCTAGGAATGTCTGTCTGGTTTCCTTTTTTTCTCACTAAAATTTTCCTGCAGCAAGAAAGATATTAGAGATTTTGTTAGTTATTCTACTGATTTGAAACAGAAAATCTTTCTGCTTTCATGAACTTCTAACTTATCAGTACTCACAGCTTCCCCATGTGTCCTGATGTTATTTGTTAGGTGCACACACACATATAAAATGCACTGAACTTTTTTTTGGGGGGGGGGATTTAACTTGTCACTTTTCTATCCCTATTATTGCTTCATGCTGTCAAATGTCTCAAAGCTTTAGTCTGAATGGTGGCCAAACTCAAAGGTGCATAACACTGAAATTAATCCTGAAACCACAAAATCAAAAGTCTATCCATTTTAGTCCTGTATTCTGTCAACCAATCATAGCTAAATTAGCTGTTATATTTAAACAAGCAAAGGCTTGGTTCCACTAGGGAAACTTTACTGAATATTATTTAGGTACATATTAACACTATAGTACAGTAGAAATAACAGTAAGCTTGGATACACTAACACATAATTAGCACAGATATTTTGTATCAAGATATAGAAAACTATATCTAGGATATCATAGGGAATTTTTCCTCCTTACTCTCTCCCCCATCCCCAAATCTTACCATCCTAGAAGATAAACTTGGGCTAAAAATCCATTTTTTCCTACCCTCACACTAACCTTCTCTGGGACAAAACAAGAAGGGGGCCAATCCATTATTTATGTGTATTTCTAAACCCAACTTTGAAGCTCACTAAATTTTTTTGTTCACAATAGAAAAGGAAAGGAATTCTAAGGCCATCAATGTGCAATCAATTTTTAACATTTACTAGCAAGTTCTTCAATTGTCAGTGGCTTCTGATATCCCATTTTTAATCTTTTCTATAACTCAGCATCACTATCACTTAAATGTGCTGAAGACTGGTCTCATATTTAAAGAAAATTTCCATTGAAAAGCATAGGATACCTTTGGAAATAAGACTGTCTTGTTTATTTCCTTTATAAATTCAGATTTTTGTATATATTGGATTTTCTTAAATGGGCAATAAGGCTCTAATTTTTTTACTTTGATGATACTCCTACAATATGGATAATGTGATCACTCTTACACAGTATCAAATCTTGAATCTTAAATGAGATATGTCAACATTTACTTTCTCATTTGGCTCAATCTAGCCTGTATTTATTTCTAAGTTTAGGTTCCTAGAGATAGACAGCCACTACTTAGTTGCAATCAAATCTACTCGGGATCCTGAGGTTACCAATTTAAGGGAGAACAGCCCACCCTCCACTATAGCTTTTAGGTCTCCATTGATGTGCTTCTGTTTATATACAACTTGCTATACAAACACAATAATGACATTTTTATATCTTAAACATAACCATTTATTTAGCAATGAGGTAAAAGAAAATAATTTCATCCACATGAAACAAGTACATGAATAACAAAATACATAATAATCCACACTAAATTCAATGGGAGAGAGTGGGCACATTTAGCAACATGGCAGGGAGGAACCTATGTGTTTGAAACAAATATATGTTTGAATGTAGACTTTAATGTCACTGGTTCATTCAAAAGTATTTATTACCTGAAATCCCTTCTCTGCTACTTGTCTATTGATCTTTACCACCCTCCAGTTTGATAAGTCCTATTTACTTTTATACTTAAATGTAGAATTTGTGAACTTTTAAAATTTGCAATTATCTTTATATGGCCATTTAGAAAACATCACTTCTTAATGTAAATAGCAGTTCCCTTTAAAAGAGGACTGCAAATCTCATTATGTTGGATATCCCTGGACTATGAAGACTCAATCAGTCAAATATTCACCCAGTCGAGTCAATTGAATCAGAATAGGATTCACAGCAAAACAGTTCCAAGTTGATGCTCTGGTCAAGACAAAACAGCCAAGGCAGCTCTTCTCATGTAGCATAGCAGCTGCAGTGTCACTCTTATCTCGTTCTTTTCCCTCTCTAACTAGAGGGGGACAACAAATCACAACAGGTAGTTCTAAGGGACTTCACCTTCCCTAAGCACTAGGAAGTGCTAGAACTGAAACTCTTGTTGAATGAGTTCAGTCCAACCACTCAGAAATCAACAATAAAAAGCCTTCAATCAAATGATTTCTCTAGGTTGTTGTTTTTTTTCCTACATAAATCTCTGCTTGAGCTGATTTTTGATCATGTACTATTTCTTCAAACTGCACTTGCCAGATTCTTACTTCTTCATCTTCAGCCTATTATGTGTTAGGACTCCTATAAAACTTAAACCTTTCAATAGCTTAAATCAAAGAATTTTGGCTCTCAGAAATTCACCTTTCACTTGAATGGTAACAACTCACCAAATTTCCCCTAAAAAATCAATAGTCTTATTTTAATCATGTCTTAGTCTTCAAAAGTTTTTACATTTTTCTACTTTTTTTAGTTGTATCCTTAGTCAAAAATTGAATTTGTATAAATAAGCTGAAGAACCACAATGACTTGTAGCTCTGAAATTCTCTGCACCACTGTGTCCTTAAACTGTGCTTTTTTTTGTATTCATATTTTATCAGTTTTTAACAAATTTGTATTTTCTCTTTCTCTTTTCTTTCTTCATTTTCTTCCTTCCTTCCTTTCTCCCTTCCTTCCTCCCTCCCTGTATTTCTTCCTCCCTTTCTTCCTCCCTCCCTTTTCCTTTCTTCCTCCATCTCTGTATTTTCTTTCTCTTCCTTCCTTCCTTCCTTCCTTCCTTCCTTCCTTGCTTCCTTCCTTCCTTCCTTCCTTCCTTCCTTCCTTCCTTCCTTCCTTCCTTCCTTTCTTGTTTATTTGTTTCTTTCTTCCTCTTATTCTTTAAGCCATTAAACTGTTTATCTACATAGGAAGTATTATCCTACCTCATTCACAAAGTCATTATATTTATATCACAAAGTATTACAGTTATGCCACAATTAATCTTCTGTTCAAAACTGTTCGAATTCCATTTAAAAGTTATGGGTTTTTAATACATATTTTAAGATTTTTATTAAGTCAAAATTATTTCCCTTCTTTTAGGAATTGCAATGTTGGTATATGGCATCCTTTGACAGTTGATAAATTATTTTTCCTGTAGAAATATATATTTATTTCTTTCAGGATTAAACTGCTCTATGTAGGATCAGTACCTTTAAAAAACAGTACATTTTTCTGAATATGTTGTTAATCACATACTATAATTTGCATTGCAGTCTAGTTTATTTCTGATGAGCCAAAACCCAGGAGGGATGATTTAAGAAGAGGATGGAAGAATTAATATTTCTTTTCAGAGAAAAATAACCTTAACTACCTTTGATCTTCTGTATGGTCAGATTTATTGAAAAGTTCATCATAAGATAATCTTACCAACCAATCAAAGAAAGTTTTTTTTTTAAAAAATGAATGGAGGAGAAAGAAAGGAAGGTAAGAGAGAAGAGAGAATAGAAGCAGACAGAGGAATGAAGAGGAGAGGAGAAAAAAGAGTAGTAAAAACAACAACAACAACAACAACAACAACAACAAGATTTTCATTAGCTAATTACTACACATTTTAAAAATAATTTGTACCTTAGTCATAGGATCATAAAATCACCAATTCTCAAAGATGGAAGGAAAAAAATGTTCTTGAATAGGAATTCCCTTTATAACATCTTTCAAGAGATCATCCAGGCTGTGCTTGAAGACTTTTAAGGCCACCCATTTTAATTTTGGATAACTAAAATTTTTAGGAAAATTTCCTCTTTTATCAAATGGAAATCTGCCTCTTTTAAAGGTCTAACTCATTGCTCTAAGTTTTGTTTTTAAAAATAAATTCAAATAAACTTACATATTGAACCTTCTCTCTCCAGTCTGGTGACTGGTGGCTTTTTCAATGCACAAGGCATAGTAATGCATTGTTGAAATGCCTACTTTTGGAGAGATTTATTGTTGTGGTTTACTTGAGTTTAGGAGTTCTGCTCCAATCAGGTGTTTTACTCTTAGTCTGACACCAATACAGCATGTTCCTGTGATAAAAAGGGCTACTGGGCTATCTAAGGAGGCAGTAAAATGACTCAAAGTCAGACAAGGAGCAAATTAAGGTTTATCAGTGATGGGGTTGGGCCATTAGGAGCAACTCTTTCAGCCTATGTGAGACAGTAAGACTCAGTTTCAGAAATTATTTTTTTTTTAAATCAAAGAACACAGTTTTAAAATGTCCTTAGAATACTAACATTCAAATTTGATATTTTTAATGTACTCATTTTCTAACTTGAAAATAAATGCAATAGTAAATAAATATATGATAAATAAAAATAAATGTATATTTATGTATTATAAACAAATATTAATTCATGTAATTATAAATAAAATAAATAAATGACAAATAGATTAAAAATAAATAAATGTGGGAGTCCATTTTGTCTCTTTACATTCTTTTTTATTCTATTTTAACTTTTTGTTTTTCAGATTCTGCTCTTTTCATGTTTGTTTTGCATTGAATACAATAGCTGTCATGCATCATTCAATTTAATATGATGATGTCAAAACATAGGGTGCCATTACAGCTGTTTCATTTCTTTGTTCAATGAAATAATAAATATGCTCATTATTGAAGTATCAAGAATATGGATATTTGCCACTACACAAATCTGTCAGACTGGCTAAGATGATAGGAAAAGATAGTGCCAAATGTTGGAGGGGATGTGGGAAAACTGGAACACTGATATATTGTTGGTGGAACTGTGATTGGATTCAACCATTCTGGAGAGCAATATGGAACTGTGCTCAAAAAGTTATCAAACTGTGCATCATACCCTTTGACCCAGCAGTGTTTCTACTGGGCTTGTATTCCAAAGAGATATTAAAGAAGAGAAAGGGATCCACATGTGCAAAAATGTTTATAGTAGCCCTTTTTGTAGTGGTTGGAAACTGAATGGATGCCCATCAATTGGAGAATGGCTGAATAAATATAAACATATGAATGTTATAGAATACATATAAATAAATATAAACATATGAATGTTATAGAATAATATTTTTCTGTAAGAAATGTCCAACAGGATACTTTCGGAGAGGCCTAGAGAGACTTACATGAACTGATGCTAAGTAAAATGAACAGAACCAGAAGATCATTATACACTTCAACAATACTATATGATGATCAATTCTGATGGACATGGTTCTCTTCAACAATTAGATGATTCAAACCAGTTCCAATACTTCAGTGATGAAGAGAAAGGACTGTGGGAACTGAGTGTGGAACATAACATAGCATCTTTGTTTATTGTTGATGTTTGCTTGCATTTTTTTTTCTTTTCTCAGATTTTTTTTTCCTTCTTTACCTGATTTTTCTTGTGCAGCAAGATAACTGTATGTGTATATGTGTGTGTGTGTATAATTTAACTTATATTTTAAAATATTTAACAGGTATTAGACTACCTGCCATCTAGGGGAGGGAGTGGGGGAAAGAAGGGAAAAATTAGAACAGAAAGTTTTGCAAGGGTCAATGCTGAAAAATTACACATGCATATGTTTTGTAAATAAAAAGCTTTAATAATTTTTTTAAAGTATCTGGGCATCTGAAAACTGATTATATGCAGATTTTAGCTCCTTTTTCTAGTTTAATCTCCTCCTGCCAGTCTCAAACTAATCAAGATGCAGGATTTCCAGAGAGGGCATCTCAACACACAGATGACTTTATGGCCTCTCTTAGGGAAGTCAGGTACTTGAAGAAGATGACAGAATTACAGCACTTGGAGAATAAAAGGAGTCCTTGCCAAGAAATAATGAAAAATCTGTTGAGTTTGGTTTCTAAAGCAGCAAATCTGCTAAGTTTTTTTTTCAGGTCAAAGCTGAAGCCAGGGAAAGTGCAAATGCATGTGGCTGCATTTTGATCATCTTGTATACAAACTGGATAGATGCTACTGTGAGCATTAACACACAGTTAACACTATGCAATTAGAATATAAACCAAATCCAAACAAGATGCTTTCAGAGATGTAAATTCATTTGATTTGTGATTTTTTTCTTGTTTAGGACAAATTACTGTGTTAAAAGTTATTTTGCCTGTCCAAAAAGTTTTTCTTTTCCTAGCATTCTTTCTAAAATGGTGCTACATTTGGGAACCATTTGAAACACAATGGATGCATCTGGACACAGTTATTTCTCATTCCATATATGAAGTTCAGAGACACTCAGTGGACTTCATAGGAATTTTTTAAACATACTATATATCAGACAGTATTATAGTGTTGCCTGGGGGGTTGAGAAGTTAAGTGACCTGAAGTGCTACTTCATCCACTATGACAAGCAACCACCTAAGAACATAGCAAGTTCTTAATAAATGTTTGTTGATTGATTGATTATAAATTGCAAAGCAGATGCTGATTTGCATTCATAGTTAAAGTTTCACCATTGTAGATTCTCCTTTTTAACCTTCATTTCTACTTTTATCCAAAAAATATGTCTATGCTGTACTAAGATCTAGAAACAAAAAGAAAAAAATAAAAATCAACTGCTGTATGTTACCCACCTCCTTAAAGAAAGACAAGGGATTCAAAGTGCAGTTTAAGTTGAGACACATATTTTTGGACATGACACTGAATAAATAAATTAATTTAGGCAGAGTTGTCAATTATATTGGATCAGTCTATCCATGAACAATTTATACTTTTCCAATTATTTATACTTGACTTTATTTATGTGAAAAGTGTTTTCTAATCATGTCCATATAAAGACAAAGCCAATTTCTCTCTTAAACCTTTGAATATATCTTTAAATAAAGCTTCAAAATAAATTCTAGCACAGCAGAACTCAATAAAGGACAGAATGAAATAATTTTCCAGCTCAGAATAACTTAAACAGTCATCAGGAAAAGTGTGTTGCACCAGGGGTAAGAGTAAAACAAGGTCCCTCACAAGCTTATCCTCATTAAAAGTTAATACTTGCTGATAATTCTAGACAATTGTTTTCATTTTAAGGAAAGATCATTTATTCCAATTTTCTCTAGTGTTTTTAATAGGAATGGGTGCTGTGTCAAAAACTTTTTTATATCAAGATAATATATGATTTTTGCAGGTTTTGTTATTAAAAGAGTTGATTATGTTAATAGTTTTCTATCTATTGAATTCTCCTTACTATAAATCTCACCAGGTCATAATGTATAATGCTTGTGATATATTGCTATAATTTCCTTCCTAGTATTTTATTTTAAAAATTTGAGTCAATATTCATTAGAAAAATTGGAATTTAGTTTGTACAAGATTTAGTTTGTACAAAGACTACTTCTTTGCTTATTTTCCCAAATAGTTTATATAGCATTAGTTAGTTATTCTTTAAATGTTTGGTAATTTTTTAAATGTTTGGTTGTAAATCCATCTGGCCCTGGGGATTTCTTTTCTTAAAGACTTCATTGATAGCTTATTTAATTTATTTTTCTAAAATAGGGTTATTTATATATTCTGTTTCCTCAATCTGGACAACTTATATTCATATAAATATTTATTGATTTTGCTTAGGTTGTCAAATTTATTGGCATGTAATTGGGCAAAATATTTCCTAATGATTATTTTACTTTCCTGTTCATTGATGGTGAATTCTCTCCCGCCCCTTTTTTGATACTAGAAATTTATTTGTTTTCTATTTCTTTCTTTTTTTTTTAAACAAATCTAGACCCTTATTTTATTTATTAGCTCAATAGTTTTCTTACTTTCAATTTTATTAATCCTGTCTTTGGTTTTCAGGATTTCCAATTTCCAATCCAAAGTTGGGGATTTAAAATTTGATTTTTTTCTAGTTTTTTTAGTTGCATATCGAATGATATCTGGATATAGGTAAAATGGATATTGGGTAGAAAAAAAAAGATTTGCTCTTTCTCTGTTTTATTGATGTAAATATTTAGAGAAATAAATTTTCCTTTAAATACTATTTTAAGTACTGCATCCTACAAATTTGAGTATGTTGTCTCATTGTCATTCTCTTTGATGAACTTACTGATTCTATGCTATGATACTTTGACTCACTTATTCTTTAGGGTTAGATCATTAAATTACCAGTTAATTTTTAATATATCTTTGCACTCCTCTTTATTGAATATAATTTGTATTTCATCATAATTTGAAAAGAATAGATTTAATATTTCTGCCTTTCTACATTTGATTGTTGTAATATCCTTCTGGAGGTCCCTGTTTGGGTGCCAAAATGTTGTGTTGGGACTAGCTTTTTGGAGGATCTTGGGACCAACCTTGATCTTAGTGGAGGAATGCAGGAGATAGGAGAGCCACCAGAAGAATGGTCATAGATGGAATGTCTCTATTTCCAGTCCTCTCAGCCCTTAAATACCTCAGTATGATTACATCATTGCAGCACACTAAGTATGTGTGAACTAGAGAACGGTTACATCACCATACTAAGTACTAAGTATATGTGAACTAAAGAACCATCATCTCATTAATCACACTGAGTTAACACCCTGCTGTAGGTAACTTTGCTTCAAGTATACTTTTCTCAGAGTTCCCCAATATTTGTGGTCCCCTACAGATTGTGAGGATTTTGTCCTAACATATGGTCAATTTTGTATAAGTGCTCATGTAGCACTTAGAAAAAGATATATTTCTTGCTATCCCTATGCAATTTTCTTAAAAGATCTACTATACCTAACTTTTAAAAAACTTTTATTCATTTCTTTAACTTTTTAATGTATTTTATGGTTGGATTTGTCTAGTTCTGAAAGGAGAAGATTGAAGTCTCCCGGTAGTATAGTTTTGCTATTTCCTCTTGTAACTCACCTAACTTCTTAAAAATTGGATACTATACCATATGGTGAATATATATGGCGAAATGATATTATTTCATTGTCTATGGTACCTTTTTTAGCAAGATGTACTTTTCTTCTTTAAAAATTTCTTTTAATTAGATCCATTTTTGTTTTTGCTCTTAGGAGCATGATTTCTACTCCATTTTTTTTAATACTTCAGTTCAGGCATAACAGATTCTGCTCCAGACTCTTTCCATTATTCTCTGTGTGTTTTTCTACTTCAAATATGTTTCTTGTAAACAATATATTGTAGTATTCTGGCTTTTTATCCACTCTGCTTCCATTGTATGGAATTCTGTGTAATCCTGATTGTGGCAATCTGATATTTATTTCTTTCTGACTTTGCAATATTTTTTCCTTCACCTGGGAGTTCTAGAATTTGGCTAAAGTATTTCTGGAAATTTCCATTTTGGGATCCTTTTCTGGAGGTGATCAATGAATTCTTTCAATGTCTACTTTACCCTCTGGTTCTAAGATATGAGGACAGTTTTCTTTGATAAATCCTTGAAGTATGATGTATGGAGTAAGTCTTTTGTCCAATAATCCTTAAATTATCTCTACTTTGCAGGTCAGGCTTTTTTGTTTTGTTTTGTTTTGTTTTGTTTTGTTTTTTCCAATGAGGCATTTTACATTTTCTTGTTTGTTTTTTTTTTTTTTCATTCTTTTGTAATAGTTTTGTTTTTGTGGATTCTTGATGTCTTAAGAGTCATTAGCTTCTACTTGTGCATTTTTAAATAGTTATTTTTACTTTAAAAAAAAAAACAACAACTCACCTTCTTTTCCATTTGACCAATTTTATTTTTTAGGGAATTGTTTCCTTCAATAAATTTTTGTATGTTTTTCCTTTTTTTGTGCTCCCTTTATCAAGCTGTTAACTTTTCTTCATAATTTACTTGCATCACTTTTTTTTAAATAGTTTTTATTTACCAGATATATGCATGGGTAAATTTACAACATTGACAATTGCCAAACCCTTTGTTCCAATTTTTCCCCTCCCTCCTCCCCCTCCCTCCCTCCATGGCAGGCTGACCAATACATGTCAAATAATGCATCACTCTTAATGCAATTTTCCCTTCTACCTTTTCTGTTTGATGTTTAAATTCATTTTTGAGCTCTTCTAAGAGTTTTTTGGGGGGCTCAAGACAAATTATGCCTTTTCTTTTTTTTCTCCCCAATCTATTCCATTACTTTAAAAGTTGAGCTTTACTCCTGGGATAGAAAGGTCACTGTTCCTATTTTCCTGTACTGTTTTCCTATTGCTATGCTGTGTTGCACCAGGACTGTGGGGATTTGATGCTATGCATAGGGTGGGGGATAGGGGAAGTACTTGGATCTGATGGTTCATAGGAGTAGATAGTGGGTGACTTGTGCTAGCAGCTGCCTGTTTTCCTGGTGCTGATATGAAGCACATAGAAGGTACTTTTACTGGGCCAGGCCTGTGGGCAGTTTAGCTGGTAATGCTGAGGCAGAGGTGGAGGCAGGAGTAACTGGTGCTGCCTGGTGCCATGGTTCCACAGAGGTCGGGCAGTTCACCTGGTGCTAAGGCATATGGGTGGACCTTTGGTGTTGACATCTGTCTATTCATGTAACCCTGGGTTCAGAGCCTCCTGCTGGCTTGCTGAGGCAGGATGGGCTTCTGGGTTTCCAGAATGCTGCCTGCCCTGGGCTGCATTCTTATTTTAAACAATTGAAAGACCTTTTCTACTAACTTTCAAAGCTGTCTTGGGCTAGAAAATTGTTTCATCTCTTCTTTATTCCAGAATTAATTTAGGGCCTATTTTATAGTTGTTTGAAGGTAAATAGGAGTAAGTTCAGATGATTTCCTGTTTTCTCTACTATCTTGGCTCCCAGAAGTCCCTCCTTGTTTTCTCTTTCTTAATTATTCCTATTTATCCTGAATATAGCTTGTTTATACATATTTGTTTGGCTGTTGTCTCCCCCACTGGATTATGAGCTCCTAGAGAACAAGGACTGTGTTTTGTCTCTTTTTGCATATGCTTAGCACATAGCACTAAATAAATGTTTATTGACTAATTGGCTAGGTCATTTTGACTGAACAAAAAGTGTCCAAGAGAACATAATAGGAATTCAGCCTAGAGAAAGAGGCTGGGGTCAGTTCTGGAAGATTTTAAATACCAAAAGATTTATTAATTTATTCTATTTTATTTATTTATTGTCTCAGGTTATAATGGTCCCCTCTTACTAAAGATAATCAGAAAAAAGCTGACCACCTATCTGTTGCGGATATTCTAAAGGAACTTTTCTCTAGGTATAAGTTAGACTAGATGACTCCTGAAATCTTTTTCCAATGATGAGATTATATGATGGGGTAGTAAGTGTAAGCCTTTACAACTTTGAAGAGGCCTTTCTTTGACCCTCACTCCCTCCAGGAAAAGGAAGCCTGCCAACAGGAATATTACAAGGTTTCAATGATGAAATATCTCTCAAACCAAACTCTGCATGGGGACAATGAGTGTCGAAAAATTTTCCCAAATCAAGACTGGCTGTCTGTCCTCCCAATTACTCGACTAAATGCCAAAAGGTTATCTATAAGGAACTAGGGAAGGAAGTATACTTGAAAACATCCCTGGAACATGTACACAACATCTTAAGGTGCTGGATCCTTTTATTAACTGTTGACAGCTTTGGGCCATTGAAGTTTCGGTGAGAAATGAAAAAGAGCTAGGAATAGGGTGAGGACTCCAGGCTAAAGCAGTGAGAAGAGGCTGACTACTTTATGTATTGTGGGTATAGTTGATGGGGAGGGGGCTGGGAAGGAAGAGGTCAGTTTCACACATTTGTGTTTACCTCCACACACAAACCCAACCAAGATGGAAAATCTGAGCATCTGTAAAAAGCAACTCAACTGCAGACAAATAGTGTGGTGATCAAATGTAACTCTTGAAATTTAGTATCCTTTTCACTCTGAGCACTGTCTTTTATTCAAGGATTTGTACACGTGGTAATTAAGTTTCAGGCACCCCTGTGAGGAATGAAGTAGCTAAGGTTTATTAATATACACTACAATGCACTAAGTACATAAATTCACTTAATCAGGCTGTCTCCCAGAGAACTCATTTGAGTTTCTTAATGGCCTTGACGGTTGCTTAATTGGGATAGTAATTCTGCTTAATTGGGACAAATTTAGTACTATTTTGGCCCATGCATATTTCCCCGACTCCTGCTGGTTCTGTCTGTTTGCACCTCTGTTGTTCCTTATCTTTTGCTTGATATGTGCGTGAATCTGGCAGCTGTCTTCCTCCTGCCCAAGCTGAGAAATGATCTGGGCTGGGGCCCCCATCTCAGCCTTTCTCATTGGTGGTAGGGGCCATCATTTAAAGAGGATATGTTTTGAAATGGATGGTATACAGATTTAGTTTACAGAGAGCACTTAGAAATAACTGGAAGTACTAAAAATCAACTATTAATGACTCTGAAACATTGTTCTCAATAACTTATGAGAAATATAAATTAAAGGGGCAGCTAAGTGTATGAGTAAGTAGATAGAGCACTACCCCTGGAGTCAGGAGGACCTGAGTTCAAATGCAGCCCCAGCACTTAATACTTAGTAGCTATATGACCCTGAACAAGTCACTTAATCCTGTCCTTGTCAAATTCATACATACATATGTAATATGCATATGCATATATACACATACATGCATATATAATATTCCTTCTCTTACCCATCAGATTGGCAAAAGAAAAAGATTGGAAATAGTTGTTGTTTGAAGACTCTTAAAAATAGAGGCATGCTAACATGGAACTAATGAACCAATACATTCATTTTGGAAAACAATTTGGAATTATTAGTGAATAAGCATTTATTAAGTGCTTCCTAGTTGTAGGCATTATACTAAGCAATGGAAATACCAAAAAAAAAAAAAAAAAGGCAAAAGACAATTGTGTCTTAGAAGAGCTCACAATCTAATGACAATCTAAAAACAATTATACCTAAGTTAATTTTAGAATAATCAGTAGAATTTAGGGATTAGAATTAAGGAGGAACAAACAGCAAAGTCTTTCTAGAAGTGGGATTTTAGCTGGAACTCAAAAGATGCCAGGGAAGCCAGAAGGTGAGATGAAGAGAAAGAACATTCCTGGCATAGGTGACAGCTAGTGAAAATGCAATGGAGTATTTTTAAATTATGCCAATAAAGTAATTAAAATGTCCATATCCTTTAACCCAAAGATTGTACTACTAGTTTAAAATGTTTCAAATAGGACTCTTTGTAGTTGCAAAGAACTAAAAGCAAAGTCAACATTAATTGATTAGGAAATCACTAAAATAAATTGAGGTACATGGATGTAATAGAAAATTACTGTTCTATAAGAAATGAGAAACATGATGAATATAGAGAAGCATGGAGAAACTTAAAGGAACTGATAGAGTGACATAGGCAGAGATAAGGAAGAAAACAATCTCAGCTGGAGTTCTTTATATATTCATCACATCAGCATAAAACAAAAGGTATCAGTAAAACATTAAAAAATTTTTTTTTAAATTTAAAAAAAAAAAACATTTCTTATCCTTGGATAATGCTTAAGAAGGGAGCTTCGGCCTATTCTTTGGGAGAGTCACTTATTTTAGCTCTGTTTATACTCCCTTATAAGTTTGTTATTTTAGTAGTATATTCCTGAATTTCTTCCCCTCCTGACTACGTAATCTCAATATGATTTGTCTTTGAAAGCCCTTCGTTCTAGTTTGATTATATTTTTCTTCACTAAAGAAACCCAAGGAATTGGTTATCTTACCATTTATGTTGACACTGAGTTCCCTGAATGATTATCTACCATGTGATAATGAACTGGACTAAGATATCAACTAGTGAAGTTCACTGGTGGTTCATTCACAGCTGGAATTATTCAGATTTGTGGCTATGGAACAATGGAATGCTTTTCACTTATGTCCACACATTCACAGTTCTCTCTTTGTTTTCAGGCAATGTACTGCAAACAACCCTACAACTCTGTGGGGTGTAATGCCCCATTTTTGCTGTCAGTTTCTATGACCCAATGATGATAATACACCATATCCAATTATGAAAAAGCTGTATCCAAGCTGAAGATAGTTGAATTACAGCTCAGAGCAACTGATAAACAGCTTTTCAAGATATTCAGATTAAGTTAGATATTCACCATCAGGAAAGAATTTTCTTCCATACTCTGAAACATGAGGTTACCAAGAAAAGCAAACTTGTTTTCTAGAAAGTCTGTAAAAAACTCATTATCTCCTTTTCTCCATTTCATAGGCCACAAATTGTGCTTTTAAAAAAAGTTTGACTAACTTGCACATTAAATTGATTGTTCATTCTTTTAAGCTATAAAGGCATTTCTCTGCTTTGAAGTACTGTTTTTGGTTTCTGCTCCTTAGGGTATGACAAAATGTTATATTGTCTTGAGAATTGGGGATAAACTGGATCAGAGAGGCAGAGCAAGTGAACCTCAGGGAAATGATTTCTTAATAACAATTCCCATGTGAAAGCTCACTCAGCATTTCCCTTCTCCTGATGATTTTGTGTGTTTGTTGTGGTCTGGACCAGGGTAAATAGTGAAATAGTAGATCCAGATGTGAAATATTTCCTTTAAAGCTGATGTAGGAAAAGAAACAAATATTGGGGTAGGTTTGTATAAGAAGAGAGTAGGAGTCCAATTCTAGCTGGAATTAAAGATACCTAGATGAAAGAAGCTGGTGGGAGGATTAGAGCACACTCCACCCTCATGAATCTAACAACCTTTTTCCTGTTCCTGTAGAAAAATGGACCTATTGATTGAAATCAATGATTACTTTGCCAGATTTTCAGGTTCAGATTCTTCAGTATTCAGGTCTCACTTTTCCTGGGTAGAACATTTAGAAGAGAAGGAGGGAGGGATTTTCAGGTACACACTGAAATTGCATACCCTTCCGATATTCTTTGCAAAAGAGCACTAAATATGCAGTTTTGTGAAAGGATGAGGATTGCACTGGAGAGTGCCCCTTGGCTCATAACCTTTTTGAAAATTCTACTTCATCTGATCATACTACAAAGAAAACTCTGCCAGGTCTTCCTGACTATTTTTTTAAACAAGTATGTAATGGTACACCCTTCTGGAAGAGGTGCTAGAAACCAAGGAAGGGAGACAAAGAGCCCTTTCTCCAAAATTTCAAAACCTTTTGAATGTTATGTTCCATACAAATAATATTTCTGCAGCTTTAGGTGAGCTAGATGATTCAGTGGCACTGGACCTAAGACAGAATTTAAAATCAACCTCAAACACTGACTAGCTGTGTGACTCTGGGAAAGGTACTTAATCCCTATTTACCTCAGTTTCCTCATTTGTAAAGTGAAGGGAATAATAGCACCTACCTCCAAAGTTGTTGAGAGGATTGAATGAAATAATCATTGTAGCACATCTGGCATATATTAAGTATTATATAGATGTTTACTGTTATTATTATTATTAAGAAGATGCTCAGCTAATTGAATAGCAAATCAGTCTATGTTTGGATACAGTATCTAGTTCAATAGTTTGCACATGGTAGCTGTCTAATAGTTGTTGCTGGCTGGCTGCTTAAAGGGGTCAGCCCATGAATGACATACAGCTCTGTCCATTAGCCAGCTTCTCTACATCTCCAAAAGAGCCTATGTTTCTGTATTACATGGATATTTGTGTCTGAAAATGGAAAGAGCACCAGATTTGCAATAGGACCTGGTTTCAAATTTTACCTTATAACTTTGGACAAATTATTTCATCCATTTGGGGTTTCAATTTGCCATTCTGTAAAATGATAAAGTAAATTGGTCTGGCTTTTTCCTGCAGGTTATGTTCACATTTTAGAGGTCACAAGTCAGATATGAAGAGTTGGACATGAGTGAAGAACAATAACAAATGTTCAAATGAAAAGGCAAAGGCAAAGGCAAAGTCCAAGATAAGGACAGACACCTTAGATCTGTATCTCCTATCCAGGCTGCCACAATGTATCCCAGAAGTTCATGACTTTACTATTACTTTTCTCACTGTATTACCTGTTCTTGCTTTTAGGTAAAGATTGGAGATGAGTTTAGAAAGGCCAGGGGACTGGGCCACTAGGAGGTACAGGAGTGGAAATCTGTGTTGAATTTTGTGGTCAGCTAGTTTCAGCATTAAGGCTCCAGCCCACTAGTGCCTGAGAGGAGAATTTAGTTGCTGCTGTGTTGAAATAGGATATGAATTTGCTTAGAAAAAGAATGCCATGTAGAAATCAGATAAAGTTTTTGTCCACTGTCTTCAAGGATAAAAATAACATGAAGAAGAGAATGTTTCCAGGTATAGAGGAAAATATTTGTATTCTGATTGTGTTTTTTCAAATAAATATACTTTTTCAAAAGCTAATAAATAAATATATAGACAAGTAGATGAATAAATAAATAAAATGATAGAGTTATGTCAGATGTACCTTCCAGTTCAAAATCTTTAGATTTCAGAGGACTGAAGGAAGAAAGGAGTGAATAATTACACTCACCCTCCCACACCATTAAACACTACTGCCAACTTTAGACTTTGGATTTCTTTGGATTTTTGCCTTTTTTTCCCAAAACCATAATGGTGCTGCCATAATTCCTAATACCTTTTTGTGTTTTGAGATGGTAAGAGTGAACCAAACTTTGAGAATTGGTTTTGTAGCATCCTATCCAAAAGGAAAGCAGAGCCTAGTAGGCATTGCCATCTATCCTGCTATTGGTTCACTTCTCCCCAGCTAAAATCCCCATCCAAAAATTGGACCTTTAGAAACCATGTGTCAGAAAACCTATATCCTAATCCTAACAATCTGCAAGATTATGGGCAAGTCATTCCACCTCTACAGCCCTGTCTCCTAATCTGCAAAATGAAGCAATTGGCTTAATTGTTCATTAAGGTTTATTTATGCTCTAAAACTGTCTTATTTATAAAATCTAACTTCTACTGTTTGTTTTTTCCTCTGACTTTGGACAAGTTTGAAATCTGTCCATTGTCTCTGTTCTCCACCTGTAAAATAAAGATAGCCATGCTAGTTAAAAACTATGATACAATTATGAGTTATTATCAAAGTTTCAAAGGCAAATAAAACTACTTTTGTATTTGACATTTAGTCAAATGTTAATTGTTAATTTCTACATGAGGATAGAGTATTGGTCTTGAAGTCAGGATGACCTGGGTTCAAGTTCATCTGATAGATACTGACTAGCCTGGACAAGTCACTTAATCTCTGACAGCTTCAGTTTCCTCATCTGCTAAGTGAAAATAATAACAGTACCTAGCTTCCAGGGCTATTGTGAGAATAAAATGAGATGATAATTGTGAAGTATATAGCATGGTGCAAGGCCAGTAATAAGTGCTATATAAATGTTAACTATTATTATGGGAATTTTATAGTATGCCTTTTTTTCTAGTGTTTATATATCCTGAATAATAGCATAGTAGCTTGCTACTTAATAAACACTGGATGAATTCAGTCTTTCTAAGTTCCAGTTTCTTCTCTAAAATTATAGTACAACTTTAGTACACATTTTTATACTATAAAATTTTGTAGTAATTTGTAATATAAAAGTTTCTCTAAAATTGTAATATTCAAAGGAATATCTTAAAGAACAAAGTTTTATTATTTATAAAAATGATATGTAAACTTAAGTATTATCATTTAGCTGTCCACTGTACTCTAAAGACTTCTGGGCTTGTTATCAGCCCTGTAGCTGAACTCATTTATATATGTATGTGTATGTGTATACATATATGTATATATATGTACATATATATGCATATATCTATGCATACTTGTATGCATGCATAAAATCATCCCCCACTAATTAAAATATGAGCTCCTTAAGAATATGAACTGCATCAATTTTTTCTTAGTGTTCCGAATCTTTAGCATACTCTTTGATTAATACATTAAACGACTATATATTTTTTTATTATTTATCTATTTATTCACACTATTTTCTGTATTAGGATGTGTGAGGTTTATAGCTTGACAAAGAAATTTCTATAAAAATTATAATCTCACAGTCCTACAATTTAAAATATATAAAATAGTGGAGAAAATGATTCTCAAAAGTATTTCTATCAGACTTGATGACAATACCAGTGGATATGTTTCTAAGGGGATTTTTAGTATTTTACAGTGATAAGCATTACTATTCAAATGAATTCTGAGTTAGTTCCCTCCTCTTAGGAAAGAAATAATGAGAGAAGCTTTCACAGTCAGCTTGACTTCAGCTGTTCTATTCAAATAAGTAGGGTATACTTATAATGAAAAGCAACTTTGTTTACTTTTTGAATGTCTGTAACTGAGAGTAGCTTCAATCAATTCCTCCTTGTACTTGGGAACCACATTCTCTTGGTCTACACAGTTAGCCCTCTGTGAAGCCTGAGCATATTACAGTTTTGATTGTCCCAGAACATAGGTTCTGTGGTTTCCTTTGGGTTTCCTGAAATCACCCTTACTATGCAGGAGAGGTTAGAAATTTAGGGAGGCGCAAAGCCTACACTCTTAGCTTGGGCAAATGGATTGCTATCTGTGGTTTTCTTCCCTTGCACTGAGGGTATGAGTACTCATGTCCTCCTTCATCTTGCAGGTATGGTTGAACACTGGAAGACATTGAAGCACTTACTCAATGACCTACCCTGATATTTTTCTAGCAGTAGGGAGGAAAAGCAATGACCTTTCTGGTCCATCTGGGCCTGGTCCAGAACCTCACTGTTGAGCAATCTTCCTCTAGTGTGGGAGGTCTAGCCAGAAAAATTCCTATGAATCTAGTCTAGGTTTACAAAGTTGTCAGGACTCTATCTGCCCCTCCTCTTCTACCTGCTGGGGGTGGAGAATGCAAAAATGCAGGCTAGTTCTGTGGAAAGAACATGAATTGTAATGTCAAATGGACCTGAGTTTGAATACTCAGTCTGATGCTTACTATATATGTGACTCCAGATAAATTGCTTAACCCACCTACGTATCATTTTCCTTTCTTGTGAATGAGGGGTTAAGATTAGATAGCCTCTGGAGATTCTTTCAGCCCTAGATTGATGATCCTTATGACATTACTTGGGGAAATCTTGTTTGAAGAAGAGGAAATGTTCTCTTTTTCTTCCCTTTTCTACGGACTAATATCACAAAGGAAAACTTTGGTTTATTTCCGATTCAGGAGATTAAGCTCATAGAATTAGAATTGTAGGGACCCTAGAGCTTGTCTAGTCCAAATACACATATTTTGCAGCTAAGGACCAGAGAGAATAAAGGAATTGCCCAGTTGTATAGATAATAGAGACAGAATTTGAACAGTCTTAGATTCTAACAAAGCCAATGGCCCTTCCATTATATTATATTACCTCTCTGTGTATAGAGGCACTTTTTTTTTATCTCCCCCACGTGGAAACTCTTTTTTGTATGTGACTCTAATCTCATTCTCAAATGAGCTTCATTAAAATTACAAGAGTTCTTGCTTTAGAGGGATACCTTTATGGTGTGATAGCACCACCTCATGGGCATTGGGCCTGGAAGTGCTGCTAGCTGCCAGAAAAATGAATGGACAAAATGACCAGGTCCACAACCATGAGTCTTATGATGAAAATTTTACCAAATTGGAAGACAAAAGATGGAAGGACAGAAGAAAAATAAAGAAAAAAAGGGCTGTCTACAAAACCCAAATATCTATTGCATTAATGCACATTCTGCCAAGATTGTTTATATACCTTGCAAATATTAAATTTCAAGGAGAATTTCTTTTTATTGAAGCTTTTTATTTTCAAAACATAAAAACATATGCAAGGATAATTTTTCAACATTTGACCCTTGCAAAACCTTGTGTTCCAAATTTCCCCTCCTTCCCCCCAATTCCTCCCTGACATGGCAAGTAATCCAATATATATGTTAAATATGGTAAAAAAAAAAAAAAGTAAATCAAATATAGGCATACATATTTATACAATTATCTTGCTGCACAAGAAAAATCAGAATAAAAAGGAAAAATTAAAAAGAAAATAAAATTCAAGCAAACAGCAACAAAAGAAGTTGAAAATACTGGATTGTATTCCCACAGTCCTCTTTCTGGGTATAGATGGCTACAAAAAGGGCAGCCACAAATATTTTTGCTCATATGGATTCCTTTATGATTTCTTTGGGATATGAGCTCAGTAGAAACACTGCTGGATCAAAGGGTATGCACAATTGTTGGATCACTTCACAATTCTATCAACAATGTATTAAGTGTCCCAGTTTTCCCACATTTCCTCCAACATTTGTCATTATCTTTTCCAACCTGAGAGGTATATAGTGGTACCTCAGAGTTGCCTTAATTTGCATTTCTCTGCTCAGTAATGGTTTGGAGCACCTTTTTATATGACTAGAAATAATTTCAGTTTTTCATCTGAAAATTGTCTGTTTTTGGTCCTTTGACCATTAATTGGAGAATGGCTTGATTTCTTATAAATTTGAGTCAATTCTCTATATATTTTAGAAATGAGCCCTTTTATCAGAACCCTTTATTATAAAAATGTTTTCATAATTTATTGCTTCCCTTCTAATCTTGTCTGCATTAGTTTTCTTTGTAGAAAAACTTTTTAACCTAATATAATCAAAATAATCTATTTGGTGTTCAATAATATGCTCCAGTCATTATATACTTCAACAATACTATATGAGGATCAGTTCTGATGGAAGTGGCTATCTTCAACAATGAGAGGATCCAAATCAGTTCCAATTGATCAGTAATGAACAAAACCAGCTACACCCAGCAAAAGAACACTGGGAAATGAGTGAGGACCACAACATAGCATTTACACTTTTTCTGTTATTGTTTGCTTGCATTTTTGTTTTTCTTCCTAGGTTATTTTTACCTTTTTTCTAAATCTGATTTTTCTTGTGTAGCAAGACAACTGTATAAATATGTGTGTGTAAATATATATATATATTATATATAGTATTTAACATATGCTTTAACATATTGAACATGTATGGGACTACCTGCTCTCTAGGGGAGGGGGTGGAGGAAGGAGGGGAAAAGTTGGAATAGAAGTTTTTGCAAGGATCAATATTGAAAAATTATCCATGCATATTTTTTGTCAATAAAAAGCTATAATAAAAAAATGTTTAAAAAAATAAAATTAAGAAAAAACTTTAGGAGTTTAAAAAAATAATAATGAGTTTCAGTCACAGATTCCTTCCTTCTCCACAGATCTGAGAGGTAAACTATGTTCTTCTAATTTGCTTATAATATCCCTCTTTATGGCTAAATCATGAACCCAGTTTGACCTTATCTTGGTATAAGGTATTAGGTGTGAGTAAATGCCTATTTTCTGCCATACTACTTTCTAATTTTCCCAGCAATTTTTTAAAATTATTAATTTTATAATTATAATTTTTTGACAGTACATATGCATGGGTAATTTTTTTTACAACATTATCCCTTGTATTCACTTTTCCAAATTTTCCACTCCTTCCCTCTACTCCCTCCCCTAGATGACAAGCAATCCCATACATGTTAAATGTGTTACAGTATTTCCTAGATACAATATATGTGTGTAAAACCAAATTTCTTGTTGCAACGGTAAGAATTGGATTCCGAAGGTATAAGTAACCTGGATAGAAAGATAATAGTGCAAACATTTTACACTCAATTCCCAGTGTTCCTTCTCTGAGTGTAGCTGTTTCTGTCCATCATTGATCAACTTTTCCCAGCAATTTTTGTCAAATAGTGAATTCTTATCCCAAAAGCTGGTGTCTTTGGGTTTGTCAAACACTAGATTACTATAGTCATTGACTATTTTGTCCTGTGAACCTTATTTGTCTATTTTAATTTCATAGCCAATACCAAATGGTTTTGATGACTACTACTTTATAATATAGTTTTAGGTCTGGCACAACTAGGCCATTTTTTTTTCATTAATTTCTGTAGCGTGCTCTCCTGGCAGTTACAATTACTAGTCTGTCCTAGACCCACCAGAGCACCTTTGACCACTGTCCTTTGCAGTGTGAGCTCTACCCGGCTCGCCTCCTCTGAGGCCTTCTAAGGTCTCTGGCCACAATCTCTTGAATCTATAGCTTAATAACCGGTAGCGCACTCAAGAACAGCCACGTGTAATCTTAAAAGCCTTTATTATACCTACTCCCATAATGCCCTGACTGATGCCCTGACTTGTTGGTTCCCGAGTGAACACCTGGTCAGAAGACCCATGTGTTCACTACCAAAACCCTTACCTCTTTTGGCTACCCATCTTGGCTTAGCCACCCAGGCTGGGGAGCCAGGGTGAACAGCAGGAGGTTAAAGAGAGCGGTTGCTGCCTGCAGTGGGCTTACATAGGGCCTGTGAGGTCACACACACAGCCAATCAGTGAGAGAGTCACCCATTACGAAACTATCTCAATATGGCCAGGATCCCGCCCAAGGGCAGTCCTAATATCCACAGAAATTACTTCTGGGCCTCAATCTCCCGATGCACTGTGTCCGCCCATTTAAAGGGCCCTTACAATTCCCTTTCTCTTGTTTTGCGGGAACCGCACATCTCATCAAGCTAAACTTTTAGCACCAGCTATAGTTCACTTGATCCATGAGATGACAGAGTGTTATGCCCAAGGAGGTACAAAGCAGCAAATCAGTAAACAGAAGTATGACAATGAGAACCAGGCTCAACAGTGGCCCAAATGTTCAACCCATTCATCAAAGTCATACTCGAGATAAGCCAAAGAGGTTGGATGCCAATGAGGTAGGATATCAACACTGAGGTGGGAAGTCAACAAGGTAAAACATCACAATTCTAGTTAACAAATATCAGTAGGTAGGTTGTCACAATTCTAGTTACATTTATCACAGTTCTAGACCAATTCTAGTTTCTTACAATTTTCTGTTGCACTTTTCACACTCCTAGAACAATTCTAGCTTATCACAATTCTCAATTGCACTTGTCACAATCCTAGAACAATTCTAGCTTATCACAATTCTCAATTGCACTTTTCACAATTCTAGAACAATTCTAGCTTATCACAATTCTCTATTGCACTTGTCACAATCCTAGAACAATTCTAGTTTATCACAATTCTCAATTGCATTTTTCACAATTCTAGAACAATTCTAGTTTCACAGGTGCA
Source organism: Sminthopsis crassicaudata (assembly GCF_048593235.1). Classification (NCBI taxonomy): domain Eukaryota; kingdom Metazoa; phylum Chordata; class Mammalia; order Dasyuromorphia; family Dasyuridae; genus Sminthopsis; species Sminthopsis crassicaudata. The sequence goes on from NC_133622.1 coordinate 125,414,533, forward strand.
CATAAGCAAAGTCATGTCCAGTAACATTGTCTCAATAACAATGGCAGGTGGGTGTGTTGGTTTTTCACCCACTAATTTAAAAGCATAGTCCTTCAATAGAAAGCATAGGGCAAAGCCTCTTCCCAGGCCACCATATGGCAAGTGGCCACGGGAGAAGCAAGCAGGCCCATTGTCCATTTACAGTCTTTATATTGCATATCACCCAAAACAGTCCATTTCAGCTGCAACACTGGAACTGTGTCTGGTGTCTCTGGTGTCACGGTCAGGAGGGGCATTGCTGCCATCAGCGTCTGAAGGGCTGCGGACATCTGGCTGGTCTCTCTGGACTGTTGTCTGGTCCTTCTCTACCCTTTAGCAAGATATAGTTTCCTTCCATCTTTTAACTAGATCTATTTTTACTTTTGCTTGAGCTGAGGTCAGGATCACTACCCCTGCTTTTTTTACTTCACCTGAAGCATAATAGATTCTGCTCTAACTTTTTACTTTCACTCTAAATGTATCACTCTGCCTTGAATGAGTTTCTTATAAACAACATATTGCAGGATTCTGGCTTTTAATCCAGTCTGCTATCCTCTTCCATTGTAGAGGGTTACAGATCGTGGGGGAACTTTGAGTGAAATCTAAGACCCTTCAGCCCAGAGGGAACCTGCTAACAATATCTGGTTTGGCTCCCCATCTCCCCTAAATGCTCTTGGTCTTCCTGAGAAGTCAAGGGGTAGTGACAACCTATGTTGTTATTGAAGCAGAGTGATACCAGATGGCAAACTATGTACAATAGCAAGTTGTTCATGTGTTCCCATGTGCACAGTATATACTTAGCACATGCCCAGTGCTATTTTGGTTACATAAGGGCACTAGGGTATAAAAAGGGGAAAGAATTGGGAATAAATGGATTCCATATTTCCACCATCTTCAGTCTCACCTCATCACTCCTCCACTAAGACGGTATACCTCTAGTTTCTTTTTTATATTATCATGCTAAAATCAGAATATACCTGATTTCTCTAAGTATATAAGTATATAATAGGGATCTAGTTCTCAAGAGGTCTTCTTTTTTAATGGTAATAAAGCAAAAGTCTTTAGTTGGTTGTTCATTTCTGGAGAGGACCACAATGACATCACTATGTTAGAGTCAAGTTACATTGTGTTCCACTGTGGCTGATCAGATTAATATGAGCTAGACTACTCTACCTAGATCAGTAATCCATGTGAACATTTGAACTGGATTCTCTAAATTGTATATTTCTTTTAAGTAACTTCAATTATTCTTTGCTCATAGAGCACATCACCTTTTTTTGATGAGGGCATAATATGCTGGATGGTCCCCTGCCAGTACCTCCCCCCATGTCTTACAGTCCATTCCAAAGTTCTTCAAAGAGACCTCATTGAGAGTGTCCTTGTATCATTTCTTTTTACCACTATGTGAACACTTGCCTCTATAAAATAGTCTTTTAGGCAAACATAAATATGGCATTCAAACAACATGGCCAGCCCATTGGAGTTGTACTTTCTGTAATAAAGTTGGAATGTTTGACAGAAAGGACTTCAGAGTCCAATATCTTATCCTGCCAGATAATCTTCAGAATCTTCCTAAAACAATTCAAATGGAAGCAACTAAGTTTCTTTACATGGCTCTAATTGCATCTATTTTGTTTCCAATTCTTTGCAATCATAGTCAGCACAATGGCTCTGAAGCTCTACAGTTTGGTAGTCATTCTAATACCTCTACTCTCCCATACTTTCCTTTGGAGCCTCCCCAAAACTGAATTAGTTCTGGTAATGAATGCCTCATTCTTATTATCAAGATACATATCCCTGGAAAGCATACTGTCAAGACAATTGAACTTATCTACAATATTCAAAACTATTTGACAAAAACTGCTGAGAAAATTGGAAACTAGTATGGCAGAAACTGGGCATTGACCCACACCTAACACTTTATACCAAGATAAGGTTGAAATGGGTTCATGATTTAGATATAAAGAGTGATATTATAAGTGAATTAGAAGAATATAGGATAATTTACCTCTTAGATCTGTGGCGAAGGAACGATTTTATGACCAAAGAAGAACTGTAGCTCATTATTGAACACCAAATAGATAATTTTGATTATATTAAGTTAAAAAGTTTTTGTACAAACAAAACTAATGCAAGACGAGATTAGAAGGGAAGAAATAAATTGGGAAAACATTTTTATATTCAAGGGTTCTCATTTCTAAAATATGTAGAGAATTGACATTCTCCGATTGATCAAAGGATATGAACAATTTTCAGAAGAAATTGAAATCATTTCTAGTCATATGAAAAGATGCTCTAAATCATTATTAATCAGAGAAATACAAATTAAAACAACTCTGAGATACCACCACACACTTCTTAGATTAGCTAAAATGACAGGAAAAAATAATGACAAATGTTGGAGGGGATGCGGGAAAACTGAGACATTAATACATTGTTGGTGGAATTGTGAACTGAAACAGCCATTCTGGAGAGCAATTTGGAACTGTGTTCAAAGGGCTAATAAACTGTGCATACCCTTTGATCCAGCAGTGTTTTTACTGGGCTTATATCCCAAAGAGATCTTAAAGGAGGGAAAGGGACCCATATGTACAAAAATGTTTGTGGCAGCCCTTTTCATAGTGGCAAGAAACTGGAAACTGAGTGGATGCCCATCAGTTGGAGAATGGCTGAATAAGTTATGGTATATGAATGTTATTATGGAATGTTATTATTCTATAATAAACTATCAGCAGGATGATTTTAGAGAGGATTGGAGAGACTTACATGAACTAAATGAAATGAGCAGAACTAGGAGATTGTCATACATGGCAACAAGATTATATGATGATCAATTCTGATGGACATGACTCTTTCCAACAATGAGATAATGGAGGCCAGTTCCAATGATCTTGTGATGAAGAAAGCCATTTATATCCAGAGAGAGGACTGTGGGAACTGAGTGTAGACCATAACATAGTATTTTTATTTTCTCTATTGTTGTTTGCTTGCATTTTGTTTTCTTTCTCATTTTTCTTTTCTTTTTTGATCAGATTTTTCTTGTGCAGTAAGATAATTGTATTAATATGTATACATATATTGGATTTAACATATATTTTAACATGTTTAATATATATTAGATTACTTGCCATCTGGGGAGAAGATAGGGGAAAGGAGAGGAAAATTTGGAACATGAGATTTTATAAGGATCAGTGTTGAAAAACTATCCATGCATATGTTTTGAAAATAAAAAGCTTTTTTATTATTATTATAGCTTTTTATTTACAATATATATGCATAGGTATTTTTTTTTGCATTGACAACTGCAAAACCTTTTGTTCCAATTTTTCCCCTCCTTCCCCCCATCCCTTCCCCCAGATGGCAGGTTGGCCAATACATGTTAAATATGTTAAAGTATAAGTTAAATACAATACATGTCCAAACAGTTATTTTGCTGTACAAAAAGAGTCGGACTTTAAAATAGTGTACAATTAGCCTGTAAAGGAAATAAAAAAATGCAGGCAGGCAAAAATAGAGGGCTTGGGAATTCTATGTAGTGGTTCATAGTCATCTTCCAGAGTTCTTTTGCAGGGTGTAGCTGGTTCAATTCATTACTGCTCTGTTGGAATTGATTTGGTTCATCTCATTGTTGAAGAGGGCCACATCCATCAGAATTGATCATCATATAGTATTGTTGTTGAAGTATATAATGATCTTCTGGTCCTGCTCACTTCACTTGGCATCAGTTCATGTAAGTCTCTCCAGGCCTTTCTGAAATCATCCTGCTGGTCAGAAAATAAAAAGCTTTAATAAATTTAAAAGAAAGTCATGTAGTTAGCTAGAAATGCAAATAAGATAATATATATGAACACACTTTGAAAAGTTAAAAGAGTAAGATATTGTTATTATTCACTAATAACTCTATTTAAAGGATGAACAGTCAAGTTGAGACAGGGACCTTATTTCATTTGTTCAATTAACCTCATTTCAATGGGCAGGGGAAACAAGATGAAAAACGATATAAAGCTTATAATTCATATTGAAGTGGGAAATGGGACTCAGGAGTCCTGACTTCAAAATTTCTATCTCAACTACGGGGTATTTCTGCCTACAGGGTCCTCATGTGCCAAGAAGGTGGATATGTTGGGAGTAAGTATAGCATCCTCCTGTTTTGAAACCCTCTGAATATATAATGGTAACTTTCTACCCCTGGGAAAGATTGCCTTGTTGGAAATCCTAAATATTAGGGCCAAAGTTGGATGGTTGCAGATACAACTCTCATTAATTCTTCATATGGGGTGGGGGAAGGGAGAGAGTGGAGAGTGGGATAAGGACCAGAAATGAGGACGACACCTTAATCAGAAAGTGAAAGTGTGTTAGCCAATCTCTGTATTAAAGGATTTCACAGACTAGGAACTAGTATCAGGGTCATTCATTCTCTGTTCTAAAATGAAAAACCTCAAGAGACTATGAGACTTTGAAAACTGGAAAGTGATGACCAGGAAGAGGGCAAGGTGTATTGTACACTGGAAGCATCCTCAGGAATGAAAACCTATGTCCAGTGGAGACAGGGGTTATTCTGGGGAAAGGAAAGGAGGCAGGGGTGCTGGGGAGTTTGGCTATTGACACTTATGATATGTTGTAGACCAAGTACTTGTTCTCATCGCTTACAAATCATTTATTTTGTATTTGTCTGGTTCATTAGTGACTAGTGTTTTCACATCAGCTTCTCTGAGCTACTTGAGAGCCATCCTGCTGGAATCAGTTCATTTGTTTATGGATAATGTCTCAAAAACTCCTTTTAAATTGCATTCCAGACCCCCTGCCTCACTTCGATAATAACACACCTGTTGGTGTGACTCACATGGTTTGCACCCTCCTCAGCCTATCACAAGTTTTTCTTCAGACAGACAGGGTATCCATCTGTCTTTATGCTGATACTGTCTTGTCATAAAATCCTGCTGGTTCTTGCGTGCCTGCCTTTCCACCCCCACCCAGACCCCACCCCTCTCTTATGTCTATGCTCTGGCACTTTGTCAATCCTCCGGAGCCTTTCACAAGCTTAGCAGGCTGTCTGGCAGGTGTTCCACCTTCATGCCAACTTGCACAACCTGTGGCTGGGGAGACATAAACGGCTACGACCAGGCTTTAGTTGAGTCCCACCTCTTGGCTTCAAGGCCTTGTTTAAAATTTTTATTACGTGGGAATGGGATGTCTCAGGGGGTTGGGAAAAGAATAGTAAAAGCATGCCTCAAGGGGCTTGGTGTTGGGCTTGAGAGCCTTTTGGCTCTGGCTGGGATCCAGACCTGCTGGGTAATGGCCAGATATCATTACCAGTCTAGGGGCCATGTGAGGAGGGTGTAAAACAAAACAGAAGGTTCCCATCCAAATTCCAATGAACAAGTGTGGTTCCCTATGGGAAAGATTCTCACACATGGCAGACAAGCCTAGAGGTCAAGGATGAGACTATTTTAGAGAATAAACAATTCTGTCCCATGAGAGTGGCCTTGGCTTTAAAAAATGTGAAAGGACTTGAGGAAGAACTTTATTATATCTCTCTATTACATTTTATAATCAATTTTAAAAACAGTTGTTAGTAAAATAATTTCACTTCAAGGGCATAAACCCCACTAAGTAAGTAAATTATTAATATTTATAGCTGGGATAGAAATCTTGACAACATGACAGGTCTAGAAATGTTACCTTTTGTAATTATCATTGTGATGATCCTTAGTATAAAAGCAACCCCATATTCATTTTTAACTTTGAGTTTTAATTTCCACATTTGTCTTAGCCTTTTTGCCAAAACTTTGTGAACTGTCATCATTTTCTCATGTACAGGTTTTTGAGGGAAGACTTCTCCTAATTCTGACAATTTTATTAACAAATTCTACTTTGGAATTTTGTTTCACAAAAGATAAAATATTTGTTTTATTAATCAATTATGACTTTTTCCCAACATAATATCATCTGGCTAGATAGAGAATTGGAAGATATCTCTATCTCCTCCAATGCCTATATCATTTATTGTTTAGTCATTTCAATAATATCTGATTCTTCATGACCTTAATATTTTAGTCTTTTTGTTTTTGTTTTTGTTTTTGGCAAAGTCACCAAAGTTTTTGCTATTTCCTTTTCCAGTTCATTTTTATAGATGAGGAAACTGAGGCAAACAGGGTTACACAGCTAGTGAGTACTTGAGGTCAGATTTGAACTCAGGAAGATGAGTTTTCCTGACTCCAGGCCTGCTGCTCTATCCACTATACCACTTAGCTGCCCCTGTTGCCCACATTTTACACATGAGAAAACAGAGCTCTCCCCCTCTCCCCCCCCCCCAATGTGCCTAAGATCACACCAATGGTGAATGTTAAGTGTCCAAGGGAAAATTTGACCTGGGGTTCTTTGACCCCAGAACCAATGTTCTTTCCATTGTGCCATGTATAATTTGAAAGAACATTTTTCTAATATGTTTTTCAATTTGCTTCTATGGGTATAAGGTATAGGCTTCTGTGGTGATGGGGTAGTTCTATGTAAAACCACCTTCTATAGGAAGTCTATCCTTGTTCAATCATTTCAGTCATGTCCAACTCTTTGTGACCCCATTTGAAGTTTTCTTGACAAAGATACTGAAGTGGTTTGCCGTTTCCTTCTTCAGCTCATTTGATAGATGAGAAAATTTTGATAAAGAAGGTTGAATGACTTGCTCAGGGTTACATAACTAATGTGTGGACATATTTGAACTCAGGAAAATGAGTTTCCTAATCCTAAACCCACTGAGCTACTTAGTCACCTTATCTCCCTTCAATTTCTTCGTCCAGGAAATCGCTTTGTATCTATTTTGAATTCAGTTTTCTATGTATATGTTGTATATATGTCCCCCAAAGAATGTAAGTTCCTTGAGGTCAAGGATTATTTCTTTTCTTTGTATCCACATGACTTGTAACAGGGACTCAAACATTAAAGTTTAATAAATTCTTGGGGGGATGAATGAATGAGTGAGTGAATGAATGAATTTTTACTCTGAAACTTGATCATAATATATAACTATGGCAACTCAGACTTTGCCATTGGGTGCAAATGCTGACAGATTCTGCTTTGCTGGAAAGATTCTTAAGTCTGGCTCCAGCCAAGGGATCATTTGTCATCTGAAAGTAATTCACTAAATTCATAGAGACTTATCATCGGAAGGCTTCGAAACTCATGATGATAGTCTGGACAAGCTGTGATCATTACACACATGAAGAAAATTCATGATTTCTTGATGAATTGAATTATAAATGAAGAGAAAAAAGCAAGAAGAGGCAGACGAAGATACAACATCCCAAAAAGCAAATCTGTTATCACCTTGAGAAGCATTTATTAAGTATCCCCAATTCGACAGACAGAGGTAGCTAGATGGTACTGTAGAAAGAGCACTGGCCCAGAAGTCAGGAAAACCTGTGTTCAAATTCAGTTTTAGATACTTACTAGCTGTGTGATCCTGAGCAAGCCATTAAACCTTAAATTTGCCTTAATTCACTATAGAAGAAAATGGCAAACCCCTCCAATATCTTAGCCAAGAAAACTCCATAAAAGATCATGAAGAGTCATATGTGACTGAACAACAACAATAATATGACAGGCACTATACTAATAAATGTTATTTCATTTTGATATGTATAACAATTCCAGGAGACAGATACAATTATTTTTTAAAATTTCTAATGATATCTCATTTTTCCAAATATTTGTATAAATCGTTTTTAACATTCACCTTCACAAAACTTTGTGTCCCAGATTTTCCTCCTTCACCCTCCCCCGCTCTCTTTCTCAAGCCAACAAGCAATCTGATGTAGGTTATATGTGTGCAATTCTTCTAAACATATTTCCATATTTGTCATGATAAGTAAAAAAAAATCAGATCAAAAGGTTAAAACAAGATAAAGAGAAAAAAAACAAGCAAATAATCATCAACAACAAGAAAAAGATGAAAAGACTATGCTCTCATCTGTATTCAGTCTTGGTAGTTCTCTCTTTGGATGTGGATGACACTTTCCATTCCAAGTCTATTGAACTACCTTCAATTACCTCATTGTTGAAAAGTGCTAAGTTCATCACAATTGATCATCACATAATCTTGTTGTTACTGTGCACAATGTTCCTTCATTCTTCTCACTTCACTTAGCATCAGTTCATGAAAATCCAGACTTTTCTGAAATCAGCCTGCTTATCATTTTTTATAGAACAAAAATATTCCATTACATCCACATACCATAACTTACAGAACCATTCCCCAAGTGATGGACATCCACAGTTCCTTACTACTACAAAAAGGGCAGCTACAAATATTTTTACACATATGAGTCCATTTCCTTCTTTTATGATCTCTTTGGGATACAGAACCAGTAGAGATACTGTTGGATCAAAGGGTATTCACTGTTTTGTAGTTCCTTGGGCATTTTACAATTTCACCAACAAAAAAGATGGAGGTTATATGACTTATTCAGGGTCACACAGAATGTAAGTCCCTCAGGTTAGATTTGAACCTCAGGTCTTCTTCACTCCAGACCCAGTGCTCTATCCATTGTACCACCCAGCTGCCTTGTTAAATTCAATATATTTATATTCCTTTTAAAAAGTTGATATAACAAAAGTTCACAGTTTCTTATACAATCTTCTTTCTTATAACTTATACATGGAAATGCTTGTGTGATGGTTAAGTTCACAATAAACAAAAGAAAATTTTAAATAAAAACATTGAGATGGACAGAAAGGAAGAATGGAATCATTCTGTAACTGTTGTTTAGAAGTCTGTCCATCATAAGCAAATCCAACATATTTAAATTTAGATTTTCATAAAAGATCATCTATCTAGAAGGGGTCTCAGAGACTATTTAATCCAACTCTTTTCATTTTATAGATGATGGGATTGGGAAATACTAAGGTGTTCCCAAAAAGTCAGCACTCATTCTAAAATACCATTCTGCTTCCCTGATAAATCAATTACTTTATTTTATTTATTTTTGCTGAGGCAATTGGGGTTAAATGGCTTGCCCAGGGTCACACAGCTAGGAAGTCTTAGGTGTCTGAGATCAGATTTGAACTCGGGTCCTCCTGATTTCAGGGCTCTATCCACTGTGCCATCTAGCTGCCCCATTTATTTTATTTTTAAAAATGATTTTTTTTAAATAAATAGATTGATTCCACTTTTTAAGAGTGAAATTTTCCATAATAAACATATAGAGAGCAATTTGCCTAACACAAAAATGAACATTTAATTTTTTGTTTTGTCTCTGCATCCTCACCAACTTTTTGGAATCAAGGCACACTCTTATGGAACCTCAATTAAAAACAAAACAAAACAAAACAAGAAACACTTATTGTGTTTTCTTCTTTTCAGAACAATTAAAAGAGATTTATGGCAAATTCAAGAAGGTTTAGAAAACAGCTACAAATGATTAAGTGAATGAAACAGGTATTTCTAATGAATAGTCCAAAGAAATTGATGTTTGACTGGAGTAGTAACTAAAAAAGAATTAACAGTTTTTTTCTTTTTTTAAAAAATGCTTTTAAAAAAAGCATTTCCAATAGAAAAAAGATGATTTTACATGAAAAATCATGTAAATGCTATTCCTTTTAAGCATATAATAAAGTTACCTATCTTTATTTTTTCCTTCCTCCATCCTGCTCCCTGCCTAGGGATGGCTGCCATTAGACACAAATATGTACACACACATATACACACACACACAAAACATCAATTTTCAAAAGAAAAAGATAGCATAGTTAGTGGCAAACAGGTTAATCTAACATCTCAGGTAACATTTGGATTGTTGGGCTCAGTTCTGGGTGTTATAACAAGACATTCTCAAGCTGGAGATCAGATCTGGAAACTAGGGTATTTGATAAATGATTGATAAATGTTTAGGCTCATGATAGCTATCTTCAAATATTTGAAGGGCTGTCATGTAAAACAGGGATCAGATTTTTTTTCCTCCATCTGTGCTTTGTTATAGAAGGCAGAGGTAGGAGCAATGGGGCAGCTCCCTGTTCAATATGAAGTTATTTCTAATACTGATATTATCCAAAGATAAAGTCAACTACATAGTGAGACAGTAATATAGCCATTATTGAAAAAGTGTATTTTTAAGCAGAAGATAAAAAGATATAGGTTATAGTAAGATGGTTCCAGGACTGATTGAGTGCCCCAAAAGCCTATCAAATAATCATTATTGGGTTGATTTCAGCTTGGAGAGAGGTTTCTAGTGGAATACTTCAGGGATCTATCCTATGGCATATTCTGTTTAATATTTTTTTATCTAAAAACATATATATGTATATGTTTCAAAGTTCCCTTTATATATAAAAACATATTATACTAGAAAACATGTTTATTAAATGTGTAGATGGTATGGAACTGGGATGACAAAATCCAGATACCAAAGACTTTCTATTGATTAGCACAAAAGGCTAAATTAGACGATATAAAACTTGGTAGGGATAAATGTAAAGTTCTATTCAGGAGGCAGCCTGGCACTTGTATCCAAGAAATTAAGAAGATGGACCTGGGAGAGGATCTGAGTTTCTTCACAATACACCTTAGGATGGTGGCAGACCACTCCCCCATATGAAAAAAAAAGGCATCTTTGCACCTCTTTGCACTTAGAGAAAACCCCCTTCATTTTCCCCCAAACTTTACTCTCTTAGCATGATAGAATTTTAATTACCATAGCTATTCATTGAATAACAGAAAAGAAAAAAGGAAGAAAAAACCCTCAGATCTTTGATCACTAATGACAATTTGGTTAAACAAAACAAGATACCATTGTGAGACCTGGATCTGTTCTCAGTTATAACTTTTATTTGCTATGTGATCTTGAGAAGGTTGCCTAATTACTCCATGCTTCAATTTCTTCATCAATAAAATGAATATAATAATACTGCCTCATGGTTGGCTGTGAAGATTAATGAGTTAATACTTGCCCAACGCTTTGAGCTCCTTGGATGAAAGGTCTTATATAAACACTGGCTATTATTAATAATAAGATTTAATAACAATATCTATTCTTAGGATAGTGTCCCAAGTGAATAAAAAAGCTGGTTATATATTACAGAGAATCTTTAAGTAAGATATCTTACATAAGTGTTTAGGAATACAAAATCTAGAATTATCATGAAAGCTTAGCAGGATTTGTGGCTTTTCAAAATTTTTGGTATTATAGAATGGAACTGGCATCTTAGTTTCAAAACTAAAGTCTGTCAAAACATTTTCCCTTAAATATCACAAATTGCTATATTCCTATTTTTCTATTACTTACTTTTGAAGGTCCATTTTTTTTATTATAAAATTTTTTGACAGTATATATACATGAGTAATTTTTTATAACATTATCCCTTGTAATCATTTTTCCAAATTATCCCCTCCCTCCTTCTACTCCCTCCCCTAGATGACAGGCAATCCCATACTTTTTACATGTATTTACAGTATAACCTAGATACAATATATGTGTGTAAATCCAATTTTCTTGTTGCACATTAAGTATTATGTTTGTGGCAGCTCTTTTCGTAGTGGCTAGAAACTGGAAGATGAATGGATGTCCATCAATTGGAGAATGGTTGGGTAAATTATGGTATATGAAGGTTATGGAATACTAGTGCTCTGTAAAAAATGACCAACAGGAGGAATACAGAGAGGCTTGGAGAGACTTACATCAACTGATGCTGAGTGAAATGAATAGAACCAGAAGATCTCTGTACACTTCAATGTTGTATGAAGATGTATTCTGATGGAAGTGGATATCTTCAACATAAAGAAGATCCAACTCACTTCCAGTTGATCAATGATGGACAGAAACAACTACACCCAGAGAAGGAACACAGAGAAGTGAATGTAAATTGTTAGCATTACTGTCAATCTACCCAGGTTACTTATACCTTCGGAAGGCCCATTGTTTTAAATCCTAATAGATTTTCTCTAAGAGGAATATTGTTGTTATTCATTTATTTCAGTATTCAACTTTTTGTGACCCCAATTTGGGATTTTCTTTTAAGAGATACTGGAAAGGTTTGACATTTCTTTCTCCAGTTTATTGTATTGAGGAAACTGAGGCAAATAGTTAAATTGTTAGTCAAAGTCACACAGCTAATGTCAGTGACCAGATTTGAACTCAACAAGATGTCTTGGTGTATACCTAGTTGCCTTTATGAGAAATGCTCCCTACTTATCAATGTTCTTCACTTATTATTTTTCTTGATTCAACCACATAAAAAGCCTCCTGAGTATATTAAGTAATAGAAAGTAGAGTCAAAAGTAGTAATTGGCTTTTTACCCTCTTCTTTCCTTTAGTGATTTCAGATACTAGATTTCCAACACCCTTCTTCTAGCATTTTCAGAAGGACTGGAAAATGGGAAAGGAGCAGACCATCCTGCTCTACTTTCTGCTGTCAACCTTATGAAATAAATGAGGAACCAATTGAAGAGGGGGGGGGGAAGGAAAAATTAGTGGACTAACAAAAATGCTTCTTCCATGTCTCACTGAAATGACTTTGCATTTACTTATTATGTGTGTACATATTGTTTACTTTCTGAAGAATATAAATTTCTTAAAGAAGAAACAGTTTCCTTTACTTCTCATTTATCTCTAGTGCCTAATACAGTAGTGCACTTTTTTGTTCACTCATTTTTCAGACATGTTCTAACTCGTCCTAACCCCATTAGGAATTTTCCTGGCAAAGTTTACTGGAGAAGTTTGCCATTTTCTTAGTTCATTTTACAGATGAGGAAACCAAGGCATACAGGTTTAAGTGATTTGCCCAAGGTCATATAGCTAGGCCAGATTTGAATACATGAAGATAAGTTTACCTGATTTCAGTTCCACTCTATTGTACAATTACTTGTTCAGCAGTTTATTTAGTAGGTGATGAATGATGATTTGAATTAAATTTAACAAAGGTTACATTTGGAAGGAGTAGACAAATCCAAAAATATTTATTATGTCCTTACTTAAGGTACTGTACTAAGTTTTGGGCATATACAAACAGAATGAAACAATCTCTGGTCTCAAGAAATCAACATTTTAGTTATACAGACAAGGAACATACAAAATATATAGAAATGAAATTAAAGATAACTTCAGAGGGGTAAAAGCCTGAGGAGTACCTTAAAGTCGGCAGAGAACTATCCCTTTGTTCTATGCTCTAGGAATTGAGGGAACATGAAAAGACCCTTGCAAAAGGTGGATTTTGAGTTGAGTCTTGAAGGAAGTCTAATAAATATCTATTAAGTACATACTATGTATCATTTCTAAGTATAGAAGTAGTGGTGTGGGTTCTAGAGGGGTCCTTATTCAAACATAATTTTCTAACTTCAAAGAGTAAGGTTTCTAGAGAATTGGCCACATTAAATGATACCTCTTCTATCTGGTAGTCCTCTGGCTTATTCTGAAAAACTATGATGCTGAGAAGCCTAAAGATTATTTCTCCACAATGGTCATGGAGATTGTCCTTTTAAATATGTATTTAAATAGTATCCAGAAACTGGAAATTGAATGGATGCCCATCAATTGGAGAATGCCTGAATAAATTGTGGTATATGAATGTTATGGAATATTATTGTTCTGTAAGAAATGACCAGAGGATGATTTTAGAAAGGCCTGGAGAGACTCACATGAACTGATGCTGAGTGAAAAGAGCAGGACCAGAAGATCATCATACACTTCAACAACAATACTATATGATGATCAATTCTGATGGATGTGGCCATTTTCAACAATGAGATGAACAAATCAGTTCCATTTGTTCAATAATGAATAGAACCAGCTACACCCAGCAAAAGAACTCTGGGAAATGAGTGTGGACCACAACATGGCATTTCCAATCCCTCTGTTTTTGTCTGCTTGCATTTCTTATCTTCTTCTTACCTTCCTAGTAAATAACTTATATTCTAATAGAAACAAATATATATAAATGTGTATACAGCCTGATATCAAGAAAAAATATATAAATGACTAAGCACCAACATATATTGAGCTTTAGAAAATATAGTGCACAAGGTAGTTTCCATATTAAAAAAAAATATATGACCAACAGCATATCTGAAACTATCGATAATTAATAAGCCAGACTGAAATTAATATGCACAAAGGGGGAGCTTACTGTTCTCCAAAGCAATAGCTCATTTAAAATACCCTGTAATTTATGAGCAATATTTAATACCTCAGTGACCATAAACCTCAGTGTTTTATTGCCACTGCTTAACATACCTTTGATGTGCTGCCTGGCACTACACAATCCAAAACAAATTACTTTCAGGAAGCTAGATATTATATAAATTCAGGGAAGCAATAAATAACACACAAGAGGAATATTTTCTGTGGGTTCTGACAGGCCACAATTCCTCTCACGGTGGCTCTGGCTTCTCAGACAGCAACTCAGACCTGAGAGGTTGTTTTCATCTGGGAGTACCCAAGTACACACACAATGACTCCCAGGCAATTTGGGAGTGTTGAAGTTTCAGCTGCCACTAATCCCATTTTTGTTTTGTTTTGTTTTGTTTTGTTTTTTCCTTTCTCAGACCTGTAGCAGAGGCAGATGTGAACCAACTGAAAAGATACTTTGGCTAGGCCTAGACTTTTCTTCTTAATGGGCTACAGATGTTCAAGAAACAAAAACTCTCATTCATTTTTCTTGAAATACTCTCACTTTTCTGATTTTTATATGGGCATGAGGATAAAAAGGGAAGCTAGGCCAAAGAGCAATTGTAAGTGAGGATTTAGAAGTTACACCTAAACAGGGGCCTGTGATTTGCTGCAGAGTTCAAATCCTGCTTGTGTTGTATATTGCCTGAATGACCTTGGTCAAATCCTTTAATAATATGTTTGTAAAATGAGGAGGTTGGACTAGATGGTAACTTCCAAATTTAAATGTATAACTTGGTACTGATCAAAACAGAGAAGACAAAGAGATGAAAGTTGCTGGATCCCAGATAAAAGGCTTTTTTTTTTTTTTTTTTTTATGCTACTTAAAAAATGAACCAAACATCTCAATGTTTTGTAATTTGAGAGCAGAAGCAATAAACAGGATTAAAAAGTCAGGTGATTCACTGGTTTGAACTGACTAAATTCCTCAAGCTAAATCCTACCAAAAAATAAGGAGATTCACTTCTCACTAGAGACACTCAAATGTTTGATATCAACTTTCTCGTTTAGTACAAACCCATTTCTTATCCTTACTTTACAGGTGTGGAAACTGAAGTTTAGAATTAGAAAGTCCTTTTTCCCTATATCCTAATGAGAAGTTTATCTTCTGATGCCCAAAGAAAGGTTTTATTCTTTTAATATTCCTACCTCTCTCATTGTAGTAGTACTTAGTAAATGTTTCTTTCTTCCTGCATTTAACTTTGGACTGAAGAGGCCTAGACCCTTGAGCTTAGGGAAAAGTGAAGTGTCTCTTCCCTCTTCTTCCCTTGCCATTGAAACACTGAGTCACCCTTTTGGGAGTAGGATTAGGGGGCTGGGCTTAGGGAATATTACAGCATTTGGTTGCTCCCTGTAGGAGACTTCATCATCTTACTGAGGTCATAGCCACAGTCACACAAGCACCATGTGGAGCTCAGGCCATCACTTCCAGCCAGAGGCCATGAAGCAAAGCTGGTTAGCAGAATCCAGCCTCTGCAAAACAGCATCCTTGGGCAGGCATTGGTTGAAATTCAAATCAAGATCCTTGTGGTCCAGACACAGCAGTCCAAACTCCTTCGGAACCGATGTGTAGAGCAACTCTTCATTTGACAAGAACATCAGGATCCAAAAAGGGGTGGTGGGACTAAAACCCTAAATACCGGGGGACCTGCTTCACTCTTTAGATGATGGGCCTTTTGCACTATATTTCTGATCCTCAGCTATTTGTCCTTCCCAAATATTACTTGTGATTAATTTCATATATATAGATATATATTTTTTTTGTATGTGTATATATATATATACATATATTTGTACATAATAATGACAGCTAGAATTTAAATTGTGCTCTAATGTTCACAAAGTATGTTATTTGGTTTGATCTTCACAACACCAAGAAGTAGTATTATCTCCATTTTGCTGATGAGGAAACCGAGGCCAAGAGAGAAGGAGTAACTTACCCAGCCTCACATAGTTAGTGAGGATGGATTTGAGTTCATGTCTTTCTGAATCCAAGTCTGTGTGTGTGTGTGTGTGTGTGTGTGTGTGTGTGTGTCTTTCTCTCCACACCATCCCCTTAGAATATAAATTGTCTGAGGCAGAGATTGATTAATTTATGTCTTAGTATCCCTAGAGTCTTAGACAGAATATATTTAATAAATTCTTAATGACTGGTTGGTGGTACATCTTACAAAATGGAGGTCCCTCCTTGCCAATAATGGAAGACAAAATCTCATTTCCCTATCTCTCATGATATATTATTTTCTTTCTCTCCCATACTCTCAGACATTTTAGGAATAACCATTTGCCCCCAGACACTACATGGCTTGTGTCCACTGCATCTTATAATGCTCTCAGGGACACAAAGATTTCAGCAGAAATCTTGGATACAGAAGCAACTTATGGGTGAAGTTGGAAAGAACATGACAGAGCTTGCTTCCTAATTTTCCTGAATCTGGCATTGATGATGTGGGATGTGGGATGACTCAAATGTCTGTCTCCACTCTCCAATTTCCTTTTCCCTTCACTTAATAACCTCATATGCCTCATTCTGAAGGGAGATTCAGTAGCCAAATCACTCACAGGGAAGCCAGAGGTTCACACCATCTCTTCCAGGTACCAACTGTGATGAAGAGCCAATGAAAAAAATGCATTCTGATAGTAATGGCTGCAAAAAAGAAATGCTTTCAGGGGTGGGTTGCACATGTCTCCCATAAAAATTTGTCTGTTACAAGGAGTTCTTAAAAGATGTTTGGTAATCGCATCAATGCTGTTGCCAGCTACTCTTTCATTTGGTTGCTCTTCAGGAACAAGGAATGTATCCTACAATCCCCAGGTAGTTAAAATGCTGTGTGATTGGAAGGAATTATTATATTACTTGTCATCTTATCTAGAAGCTTTATTTCACAAGGGAAATAAAAAGTCAAAAATGAACTTTTCACACAATAGCAGTGACACCAAGTGAATAAAGAACAACATTTAACTGGGCTTTATAAATAAAGAAGCAACAATATCTACATGAAACAGATAAATGAAAATAAATTAACCAAGATACAAACTTTGCCCTTCAAATGGCTTGGTTGGGTTTGGAAATAATGAAAAACCTCACTTTAAGAAAATCTGATCGATGAATGTTCAGATTTACACAGCAATAAAATTGGGAGTTTGTCCTCTAAAAAGGAATCTTTTGATTGTTGTTTATTCAAGATTAATTGAAGAATTCCTGTAGGATGTGATTTACTTCACAGCCTATATAGTAAATGAGCTAGCTCTATCCCATGCTCTATGTATACCCATCTTCATGTTGCATTTAATAATTCAATTTCCTCAAACTCAATATATTTCTCTTGCTCCCTTATTTTTTTCCTTGTCTCCCCTTCTTTTCTTTTCTTCCTTCTTGTAGTCCATGTATATGGGGATCTGGAGATCTGGGGATATGTTTCAGGAGGTCCATGAAGTTGGATAGGGAAAGAAAATCACATCTTTATTTTCATTAATTTCTAATTGAAACTTAGCATCACCTTAAATTATTATTTTTTTTAATTCATAGCTTTTACAGACTGCTTCCAAAGGGGTTCTACTTTAGAAAATCTCTAAGAAAATTTCCAACTCTAAATCTATATTTCTATGACATATCTTTTCTGTAAAGTGAGGCACAGTTCTACTTAGTCAAGAATTCTAGTATTTTGAAGGACTGATAGAAAGTCAGTCTGAATTTACCACTTTCAAATCCCATCATCATTTGTAGAACATCATGAATGCCATCTGTTTGGCTTCATTTTTATCTGATTCCTTTCTTCTGAAAACATTCTCCTTTTTCTCCTTTTCCAAAACTCAGCCAGGTAATCTAGTAGATAGACTTCTGGATTTGTAGTGAAGAAAACAAGTACATAAATTTCACCTCACATGCTTATTTACTAGTTGTATTACTAGTTTTAGGGCTCTAGAGAAGTTATAGCTTCAGTTTTCTCATCTGTAAAAGAAAGGAGTTGGATGATTTCTAAGGTTTCTTCCAGTTCTCACTTAAGGAGTCTATGAAAATTCTGTTGAAAAGATGCCACAGAAGAGGTAGAGCTAAGATGGCAAGAAACAGACAAAGACTCTCCTGAGCTCTCCGTCAAACCCCTGTGAATGTATTTAAATACTTCCTCAAAAATTCTGGAGTGGCAAAACCCAAAAAAGTGGTAAAACAATTTTCCAGCCCAAAACAACTTAGAAGGTAGGCAGGAAAGATATATTATGCCTAGGAGAGAGTAGAGCATAGTCCAGTGTAGGCCACAACAATGAAAACCAGGCCCCAACAAACCAGGAGCAATCCTTGGGAACTACTGAATCAATAGCAGTAGCAGCTGTTGATTCCAGAATTCTCAGCTTTCAGGCAATAAAGAAATGGAAATTTCTTTGGAAATAAAGAAATGGAAATTTGACCCAAAAATATCACTACTAGGTATGTGCCAAAAGAAGTTTTTAAAAATATTTTATAGCAGCTCTTTAGCGATTGCAAAGAATTGGAAATTGAGGGGATGGCCATCATTTGGGGAATGACTAAAGTCGTGATGTATGATTATGATAGAATACTATCATGCTAAAAGAAACGATGAGCACAATGCTCACCGAAAAACCTGGGAAGAATTATACAAACTGATACAAAGTGAAATGGGTAGAACCAGTAGAACATTGTACACAGTAACAGTAATATTGTAAGATATTGTAAGATAACTGTGAATAATTTAGCTATTCTCAGTAATACAATGATCCAAGGCAACTATGAAGAACTTAAGAAAAATGCTATCTATCTTCAGAGAAAGAACTGATGAACTCTGAATACAGATAAATCATAATTTTTTAAACTTTTTTTTCTTGGGGTTCTATTTTTTGGTCTATGTTTTCTTTTACAACATGATTAATATGAAAATATGTTTTATATGACTACACTACAACTATTGCATCAAATTGTTTATCTTCTCAATGAGGGTAGTAGAAACAGAAAGAGATGATTTGGAACTCAAAATTTTAAAAATAAATGTTAAAAATTATTTTTACATATTATTGATATAAAATAAAATACTAAATAAATATTTTTTAAAGCCACAGAGATATTCTAGCAATTCACCTAACTTTTTAGTCATATCCACTTTTATGATGGACCATAGCTATTCTCCTAAATTCTATTATCACTTCACAGAATTACATCAGTTGGGCCAGTGGGGAATATTCATTCCACCTTTGAGTGGACTATCTAGTTAGACTTTTACAAAGTCTTTGGAAATTTGAATTGGTGCTTGATCCAATTGGAATTCTATTCTGGACCAAAACCAAAGTCTTTTGAACTTTCCAAGGTATACCATTTTTGGATAAGGTATATTTGGTATGGCATAATGGATATGCCAGTTTTTTCCTTCTCTCTCTCTTCTCCTTTCTCTTCCTTTCTCCTTCCTTCTCCCCCTCTCCCTCCCCCTCCCTCTCCCTCTCCTTTTCCTTCTCTCTCAATCTCTCTCTCTCTCTCTCTCTCTCTCTCTCTCTCTCTCTCTGTATATATATATATATATTTCTCTCCCCCTTCCTACCAACATAATATTTTAGTATGGAAATACATATACTAAGATACTACCACAGACTTCTCTGACCCTGTCCAAACCCACAGGTTTGAACATTGAACTGAAGACCTAATAAGAAGAGGATTTTTGGGAAGATTTCGAAGGCTTTCAGTTTCCAGTCAGCCAGGAAATAGTATCAGGAAAAAACTTTTGTGTGATGTGGAAGCTTCTGCTGCCAGTCCTTGGCTCTTGTTTCCCACAGGGCTGAGGCCCACAAACATTGCTTTCATAAAAGTTAACTAAACAAATTGGAATTTCAGAAGCTGGAATAGGGTTTGAATTGGGGTAAAGGTTTGGGTTCCTCTTTGTTTCATTTGAAAAGATTTCCTCCCCTTCCCCCAACTATTCCTACATTTACTCGCTAACTGCAAATACTTCATGCCAGGATCTGTTGATGTGAAGCAGCTGGGGGAAAGGGGAACTTGGTGAGCAATAGCAGCTTGGGCTCCAGGGGCTCTGAACACAGTCAAAGCAATATGTTTTCTGGTCTATGCTGGGGATAATATATGAGAGGTAATTCCATTTCACATTTTAGAAGCTTTTATATCACTTTATTAACTTCTCTTTTCCATATGCTCCATTTGTAAGGTTGGATTTTTAGACAAAGGAATCAGTATGGGAGAACCTGGTGCTTGGTGATCCTGGTACAAGGCAATGGATTGTTAAATACAAAAGATTTAAGAGGAGAGAGATTTTTATAGTACAAGGTCAGTCAACAAGTATTTATTAAGTGCCTACTATGTGCTAATTATGGTGTTAAGCACTAAGGCTACAAAGAAAGCAAAAGGTAGTCCTATCACTCAAGAAACTTATACTTTAATGAGGGAGAGTTTGGGGGTTTTTTGGGGGGCAAAGATACAGGAGTAGCTTGCCATTTCCTTTTCCAGCTCATTTGAAAGAAAGAAAGAAAGAAAGAAAGAAAGAAAGAAAGAAAGAAAGAAAGAAAGAAAGAAAGAAAGAAAGAAAGAAAGAAAGAAAGAAAGAAAGAAAGAAAGAAAGAAAGAAAGAAAGAAAGAAAGAAAGAAAGAAAGGAGGGAGGGAAGGAGGAAGAAAGAAAGGAAGGGAGGAAGGAAGGAAGGAAGGAAGGAAGGAAGAAAGAAAGAAAGAAAGAAAGAAAGAAAGAAAGAAAGAAAGAAAGAAAGAAAGAAAGAAAGAAAGAAAGAAAGAAAGAAAGAAAGAAAGAAAGAAAGAAAGAAAGAAAGAAAGAAAGAAAGAAAGAAAGAAAGAAAGAAAGAAAGAAAGAAAGAAAGAAAGAAAGAAAGAGAAAGGAGGGAGGGAAGGAGGAAGAAAGAAAGGAAGGGAGGAAGGAAGGAAGGAAGGAAGGAAGGAAGGAAGGAAGGAAGGAAGGAAGGAAGGAAGGAAGAAAACGTGTAATGCAGGAGAAACTGAGGCAAGATAGAGATTATAGAGTTTTTAATAATCTGTTTGGATTTCTGAGAGGGAGAGATTGTGCTGGGGGCATGCTGCCTCCAGGGCTGATGTTCAAAGCATCCAGCAGAGAATGTGAGTTCTCCATGATATATTTATACACAGTACCTAAACAAAGTCAGGGAGGTGGAGTCCAAACTCTGGTAAGCAAGAATCTCCAGGCAGGAACCATCAATCTGGTTCTGACAGGTTGGGGGGTAGGACCATAAATTCTAACAAACTGGTAGTTAAGGATGTGTCCAGCTGAGAGCCAGGAAGTCTGAAACTTAGGGTTATAAACAATGCCAATTAGGTATCTGAAATAGGACATCTGGAGTCTTATCTTCTGGAATGTCAGATCTCCACAGCCCTAATTATCTTAGTTCTAATGAGCAGAAAAAGAGGGTTGCAACCAGGGAAATTGAAGCAGAACAATTTGGGGAAACTGAGGCAGGACAATTTAGAGAAACTGAGGTAGAACAATTAGGGAAACTGAGGCAAAACAATTAGGGAAATTGAGGCAGGACAATAAAAGGGAACTATGGCACAACATTCCACACTCTCTCTTCTGAATATTTTAGCACCATAATTTTGACCAACCCTATGAGAAGCAAATAAACCAAAATATGCAAGGACTTATGGCAAGGACAAGTCTCTCCCTGATAACCCCAGAGTTTATAGCAGTACAAAGGCTCCTTGTTGCAAACATGTCAGGTCCTCTGCAGTTGGAGCATCTCAGCCTGAGAATCCAGTTTCAGATGGACAGTTCACTATGAATTAGGTGGTCTGCAATCATTTGTGCATTAACTTAACTTCTGCTTATAAAGCAGCAAGGCTCAAGGTTTCAAGGCCCACTCAGAGGGGAACCCACTCCAGGGGAGAAGGGTAAGGTCTGGAGTAGCTTTAGCTGTCCCTGCCCAGAAGAAGAGAGTTACTACTAGGATACAGGAAGAATCCAGATTTCTGAGCAGATTATGTATAGTTAGACCATCAAGGCAAGAAAACCCCACACTTTTAGAGGTATGATACCCAACTGCAAGTTCCTTTGAGAATGCTGAAATACTAATTAATGGGGTTCTAGGACTGGAGACTGCAAAGTCCCAAGGTGCCTGATTTCTGGTTGTTTCTAAAAAATAATCCCAAAAACTGAGTCTGCCAGGACAATCCCAACAGAATAAGGGATTTCAAAATTAAAGCATAATTAGCAAATTATAGTTCAGTAAATTTAAGCAAGTAGTAAAAATGAAAGGAACTGTTTAAAGGATTTCAATTCAATCTGAACTAGTGAAATAGGGGGTGAGGGAGAAGTGCCTAAGGCAAAGTGAATAGGAGCTAGAGGTTCCCATTCTTTCAGGTATTTTGAGAAAAATATACGTTTCCCAATTTCCTATCTCTTCCTTCCTTTTTTTGTTTTCCTCATGGAAAGCAATTATCAAATAACCATCCCACATATAAATCCCAAGAGTGAATCAAAATTCCAATACATAACAGACTAGTACAGTATGGTTTCCTAAAAATCCTTTAAACATAACAGCAATAGTTACACAAATTTAAAAATTTCCATCCCAAGTCTTAAACACAGTATTACAGTTAAACTTTTAACAATAATTCATTGACCACTTTCCCACTCCCCATATCCATCCAAATTACATCAGGAGCAAGAGCAATGGTCTCAATCTAGTCTTCATCAGGCTGAAAATGGGCAGAGGCTCTCAGTCCAGGGAGGGGAATGGGTGTGGTGTTGGTATGCTGACAATCAAAGCTGATCTAGGTCCCAGAAGCAAGTCAATATCTGTAATTTGACCAAAATCTAGAACAACAAAAAAAAAAAATACAGAAATCTAACAAATAAAGGTTAGAACAGTCTGAGAAAGACTTGGTTCACAAGACTGCTGCAAAATGTGAAGAGCAAGCAGCTTCCTATGTGAAGAGATGAGTTTGCTTCACAGGACAGGTAAACAGTTGAAGTCTCAATAAAAAACAGCAGTTAGGTTTCACAGACCACTGTTAATTGTCCTTTAAAAACACTTGAATATCATAGAACAATATTCAGTAACAGATAGATGACCAGGCTAAATATTATTTACCCAAGTATTTAGGATATAATTATTACATATAACCAGATTGGAAATAGCAAGGTATGACATAATTGAATTGCTTTATCAGTTTCTATTCACTGTTGCTCTGATCATAGAAATCAGTCACTGGAGGAAAAAATGCAGGGACATAATTATAACATAACATAAGCAATCAAAACTGATCTCTAAGCTCATACAGGATAAATAGCCAATTTAATCCAGTTTTACTCTAGATAATTGTCCCAATAGAGCTTTAAAACTCCCAAATAGCATTAACTATAAGCCCAAGAAATTTTACCTTCACTAACAAATCCCATTAACCAAACTTTCAGATAAATCCCAACCAGATATTTACCATGACCTTATATTGATCACAGTAAGAAATTTGTCTCAGTAAGTTTACATTTTTCATACCCAAAACATTGGGTTTAAACATTATATATGTTGAACATTATACAAATAATTTTGCTTTAAAATGCCCAGTATATAGAAAAAAAAATTCTAAATTGCATATTGTCCATAATAGAAACATTTCCAAAAGGACAAAGAAAAAAAAAACAAACTATTATTTTCAGAGGCCCTTTAAATAACCTCAGGATAACCCAATATAATCAATTAAAACTTATACAGAATATCCAAATACCACATTAAAAAATCTGGAAGATTCTTGAAAATATTAAACTTTTTTAAATAGCCCTACAAAATTATGGATCACATTTATAACCATATTTATTAACCAAGGAAACCATTATGTATCAAAAGAAACAAATATTCAGTCAATTAACTTAAAAGTGGGCCTGTCTTGTAAAATCACTTGCTGGAACATACTTAGTAGGGGGAAGGGATTCCAAGTGGCCATTCTTCCCCCACTCCACCTCCAAGGAGGCAGGGGGGAGGGAAGGCAAGCTAGACTGCACCCCTGGACAAAAGATTTCTTCCTGTTTCCCACTTAATTTTCCCCACATAGAAATCCTTCCATTAAAAACTTTCCTCTTTCCTTCTTGGTACATACTTTAACTAATTTCCAACAACTTTTCTAACTACAGACTCCATTGCTAAAGTAGCAGAAAGCAGTGGGAGGTTAAGTTTCATCTTCACCTTTGAAGACAAAAGATCCTCTCCCTGTTTCTCCTTCCCCCACCTCTTCTTTCTCCCAAATACCTTCCTAATACTTTGTCTTACTTTCTAAAATCAGGCAAACCTTTAATTGCTCCTACAAATCAATCCTTCATAAATTACCTGCAATCTTCTTTCCTTTTCCCTTCAAAACTTTTAAGATTCACAATATAGTGAATAGCTAAATAACTTCATAAAGCATAAAACAATGTTAACAAATTACCCAATATATTTTAGAAAGTAACAAACTCTGAATTAAACTAAATACAGCTTTTTTTTTTTCTTAAGTTTTTTTCTTCTGCCTGAGTATTCTTCAGATAGCAATTAGCATCTTTCTTATCTCTAGAGATTTATTGTCCCGCCCAGGCTAAGCTTGAATTGTATTGCTCTTTCCCTTTAATCCTACTAGAAGGCTGCTTCTCAAGGGGAAAAAAAAAACAAACAAAAAAAATCTTTTCTGCCATTTCTAAAATAGACAAGTTTTTTTCTTTTTCCTCTTTGGTAATAAAGGTTTCAATATTCAAACAAATTCCAAGGTCTTATACTCAGAATAAACAAATCTATCAGGCAAAGGCAATAGTAAGATTATTTCCCACAATTTCAGAATCATCTTAAGATTCCTAATCAAATGTTTTCTCCTGCCGGAGTGTCAATCAGATAAGGCTTTATTGCCCTTTACTCTAGCAGTCTTTGAAAACCTGTTTTAAAGGAAAAACTTTCCTGCCAGTTTAAAATAGCCAAGTTCCATTTATTTACAAATTAGTATAATTTGTTAAAAAGTTTAAAATCACAAGCAATTTTATACTATGCACAGTTGCAACACTAAAATAACCGATTCCCAAATTTCTTAATGATTGTTCTTAAAACTTAACAGAGCTCTTAAATTAACAAATAAATTAACAAATTAATGAAATAGACAGACAAATCACATAGATATAGACTGCACAGTTACATTAAACAAAACATTTAACACAGAGACTAGGGGCTATCTGGAAACCTTAAAATACCCCTGAGGGACGTCATTGCAGCTGGAGAGTCTTTCCTCCCAGAATCCAAAGGAAGCTTTTTTAGGCTTCCAAGCCCCAGTTTTGTGCATTTCTCTGCCTTCACAGAGATAACCAGAACCAAGATTTTGCCCAGACACAACCAGAATCAGAATCAGACCCAGATGGTATCAGAACATCCAGCCAGATTTATACTCTAGAATACCCAGAGTTGTGCCACGGGCACACAAAACTAGATATGTGTCTTAAAAGATACTCAGAACCAGATAATGCCACATACCATCCTACTGGCATTTCCCAGATGCTTTTCTGGGGACCCAGATTTGCTAGCAACCAGACCAGACAGAAAACTTACCCTGCAGGGGTTTCAAACCAGATTCTCTCTTTGCCAAATGGAGGCATCTGCAGTAGATCTTGTCTTGACTGAGGAACTGTTCTCTTTTGGGAACTCTGTAGAAATCCAGAGGGCCAGCCTGTCCAAAGGCCCAAGGCAGAGACCTAAAGGTCTCTAATCTTTAAATCTGCTCTCATATCCAAATGTAGTGCTGGAGAAACTGAGGCAAGTTAGAGATTAGAGAGATTGTAATAATCTGTTTGGATTCCTGAGAGGGAGAGATTGTGCTGGGGGCATGCTGCCTCCAGGGCTGATGTTCAAAGTATCCTGCAGAGAATGTGAGTTCTCCATGACATATTTATACGCAGTAGCTAAACAAAGGCAGGGAGGTGGAGTCCAAACTCTGGTGAGCGGGAATCTCCAGGCAGGAACCATCAATCTGGTTCTGACAGGTTGGGAGGGTAGGACTATAAATTCTAATAAACAAACTGGTACTTGTTAGGATTCTTACAGATGTTATGGGCCAGAACTTGAGACAAGGTAAAGGAGTTCAAACCTTTGAGGGAGTTTATACCTTTAAAGGAGTTCGCTCATTGGTCCTTTAAGGAGCTTCCCACAAGCCCATTATCTGGGAGAATATAAGGAGCCAGGATTCAGTGGGGAGAGTCACTCTGGATTGGGCAAGGAGAGGACTTCCCGGGAGAACTTCAGGGAAGCTCGAGGAGATTCAGAGCCAGGATTCAGTGAATTCCCAAGTCCAGCAGATTCACAAGTCTAAAGGAAAAGTCTGCTCATGGCCTTCTGGGAGATTCACATCTAGGATTGAATTCTGGGAAACCCACAATCCCACACTTGGAGGCAGAGTCTGATTCATTCCCATGTCTACCTTCATGCTGGCTGGAGGTTTTGGATTCAGAGGGAGCTAGAGACTGAAGCTGGCTGGAGACACTCGGATAAGAGCTCATGGGGGAACCAAGTAGAGAAATAGGCCAACCAGGCCCTAGGGAAAGATTCACAATTCCACCAGCAATGTATCAGTGTCCCAGTTTTCCCACACCCCCCCCCCAACATTTGTCATTATCTTTTGCTGTCATCTTAGCCAACCTAAGAGGTATGTAGTGAGTATCTCAGAGTTGTCTTAATTTGCATTTGTCTGCTCAATAATGATTTGGAGCATCTTTTCATATGACTAGAAATAGTTTCAATTTCTTCATCTGAAAATTGTCTGTGTGAAGAACGCAATAGAGGATCTGGACTTTAAGTCCTGGCTTCATTTTGGGATTATCGAACTGAACTAAAAGGAAGGATGCCTTTCAGAAGCTCTCCCAAAAGATCTGGACCCAGAGAATGATCATGATCTAGAAAACCAGAACATCACAGGCAGTTAAGGGTGTGTCCAGCTGAGACCCAGGAAGTCTGAAACTTAGAGTTATAAACAATGCCAATTAGGTATCTGAAATAGGACATCTGGAGTCTTATCTTCTGGAATGTCAGATCTCCACAGCCCTAATTATCTTAGTTCTAATGAGCAGAAAAAGAGGTTTAAAACCAGGGAAACTGAGGCAGGACAATAAAAGGAAATTGAGGCA
Organism: Sminthopsis crassicaudata; assembly: GCF_048593235.1. NCBI lineage: Eukaryota > Metazoa > Chordata > Mammalia > Dasyuromorphia > Dasyuridae > Sminthopsis > Sminthopsis crassicaudata. Next base: position 125,441,808 of record NC_133622.1, read on the forward strand.
CAAGAAAAAGAAGGAAGGAAGGAAGGAAGGAAGGAAGGAAGGAAGGAAGGAAGGAAGGAAGGAAGGAAGGAAGGAAGGAAGGAAGAAAAAAGAAAGATAGAAAGAAAAAGAGAATGAGAGAAATAAATTAGAGGGGGGAAGAGGAAGGAAGGAAAGAAGGGAGGAAAGGGAGGAAGGAAAGAGAGGAAGGAAGGAAGGAAGGAAGGAAGGAAGGAAGGAAGGAAGGAAGGAAGGAAGGAAGGAAGGAAGGAAGGAAGACCTATGAAAAGAAAGCCACTATATTAGACACTTCACATATAAAGGATAAATTGGAGACAATCAATAAAAATAATAGAAGTATTTGGAAAAGCTTATAGAATGTAGGATTTTAGTTGGGACTTAAAGGAAGCCAGGAGAAACCAGGAGGTAGAAATGAGGAGTGACGGAATTTCAGATATGGCGGGGAAAGAACTTCCAGTGAAAATGTCCAAAATAAAAACCACAATTTATCAGTAGTTGGCTATTGACAGAAAGAACCTTAGATAGTTGTCAGAAGTCTTGGGTTTAAGTGTGCTAATTGTGTTAACTAAGCTTGAATCTGAGGATGGCAGAATGCTTGCTGTAAGAAAACTGAGAGGTCTTCTCCCTACCTCATTCCCTCTACTGCTCTTCCCTTAAAATCATCTTCTACCTCTTTTGTATATGCTTCTATCTATACATGTATTCTCCCCCAATTAATCTCTGAACACCTTGATGCTGAGATTTTTTTTTTTACAAACTTAATCAGTTTATATCTGTTGATTAACATTCCATTCTTTCTTCTGAGACTACCACATTCTGGTCTTATATTTGGACTCATCTGAAAATTGTCTGTTCATATCCTTTGACCATTTATCAATTGGAAAATGGTTTGATTTCTTATAAATTAGAGTGAATTATATATTTTGGAAATGAGGCCTTTATCAGAATCTTTAAACGTAATAATGTTTTCCTAGTTTATTGCTTCCCTTCTAATCTTGTCTGCATTAGTTTTGTTTGTACAAAAAATTTTAACTTGATATAATCAAAATGTTTTACTAGTTCTTTGGTCACAAGTTCCTTCCTCCTCCACAGGTCTGAGAGGTAAACTATCCTATGTTTTTCTAATTTATTTATAATCTCATTCTTTATGCCTAGATCATGAACCCATTTTGATCTTATCTTGGTGTACAGTCTTAATTAAGTGTGGGTCAATGCCTAGTTTTTGCCATACTAATTTCCAATTTTCCCAACAGTTTTTGTCAAACAGTGAATTCTTATCCCAAAAGCTGGGGTCTTTGGGTTTGCCAAATACTAGATTGATTATAGTTATTGACTATTTTATCCTATGAACCTAACTTATTCCAACTAGTCTATTTCTTAGCCAATGATCAACTAGTCTATTTCTTAGCCAATACCAAATGATTTTGGTGACTGCTGCTTTATAATATTGTTTTAGATCTGGTACAGCTAGGCCGCCTTCACTTGTTTTTGTTTTTTTTTCATTAGTTTCTTTGAAATTTTTCCCAAAATTTTTCAAACATTGAACAAAAGCCCACAAGGGGAAAAATTCAAATTTGTTTTCTTTTTTCGCAGAATTGGACTTAACATTCATCCAATAATGCCCTTACTTATCCTTGAAGTTAGACTACTGAATCTATTTTCAGGAATATGAAAATTAGAGATTTGAGGCCTGATAATATAGTGAATGATAACCCTGGGTATGGAGTAATGCTATTGATGACTTCCCTTTCCTTCTTTGATGAGTTTGTGCTATTATTTGAAGCTAATGTCTTTGAGGACATTATGACATATGAACATGGGGCTTAGAGATATAAATTAAGGTATAGAGTCTAATTCTTTCATTCATAGAAGAGAAATCTGACGTCTAAAGAAGTTTTGTGACTTGAAGTTCAGTGTTTCCATATCATCATGCTGTCTCCTTTCATCCAAGGAAACTTCCTTTTCCTTTGGAGTCTGATTTCCATTTGAAATTTCACAAATTCTGACAACTGGTTATATGACATTGAGCAAATAGTTTCGTTTTTCTGGGCCTCAGCATTCTTATGCATAAAAGGAAAGATTGGAGCTAGAAGATCTCTAAGGTCCTGAGTATCTCAGGATTCTGGGATTATATACCCAAACAAAGCTCAAAGGGAGCCCCTGGAGACAATCAGTTACAAGAAATGCTGCTGATGTTTATCTATGGGTAGATATCTGTTTCTTCTGTAAAAGAAAAGAAAAGAACCAATATTCTGGTGAAAGACATCATTTCTGAAAACCACTTAGGAAGTTAAAGAAAGTAGCATTCTAGTTTATAGTCAGTCTATGCTATTTGGATGGCTGAACTAATTCATTCATACATCCTATACCTTGTAGTATAGAATATATTACATATAAAATAATTCAGTTAATTATCTGATTGTACTTTATGATTCTTGATTGACAAATTTCATAAGTAATAAAGACAAGATTTAATGAACTCATCTTGAATGTTTCATACATATACTATGAATGGATCCTATTCCACAAAGCAGATAAGAAAATGATTAATAATGTTAGATTCTGAATGGATGCCCGTCAATTGGAGAATGGCTGAATAAATTATGATATAGGAATATTATGGAACATTATTGTTCTGTAAGAAATGACCAACAGGATGATTTCAGAGAGGCCTGGAGAGACTTACATGAATTGGTGTGATGCTAAGTGAAACGAACAGAACCAGGAGATCATTGTACATGGCAACAACGAGACATTACAATGATCAATTCTGATCTTCAATAATGAGAGAATTCCAGTTCCATTGAACAATTCCACTGAACAGTTCCACTTATTCAGTGATGAAGAGAGCCATCTATACCCAGAGAGAGAACCATGGGAACAGAGTATGGAACACAATATAACATTCTCACTCTCTCTGTTATTATTTACTTGCATTTTGTTTTCTTCCTCAGTTTTACTTTCCCTTCCTTCTTGATCTGATTTTTTTATGCAGAAAAATAACTATATAAATATGTACACATATATTGGATTTAGCATGTATTTCAACATATTTAACATCTACCTGCCAGCTAGGGGAGGGGGGAGGGGAAAAGAGGGGAAATTTTGGAACAAAAGGTTTTGCAAGGGTCAGTGTTGGAAAAATTACCCATGCATATGCTTTGTAAATAAATAAAATTTTAAAAATAATAATGTTAGATTCTAGACTGGAGTCCTAGGAGTGAAGCTGACTTAATAGGGGTCTTATCACAGAGGATCTCTCTATTGTTGAGACCTTATGGAAAGGAAACAAGTAACTTTTTCAGAACTTGAATATAAGAAGCCAGAAGCTCTGTGCACTGTATATTTGAGAAAACAGGTTAACTGTGCTCTAGATTGATCTAAGGTTAACTTAGAAGAGTCACATGGCAAACATTAAGTGAAGAACCTAAATGAAAGCTTGCAAAATGCACTGAGCAATTGAGTTAAATAGAAACAAGTTGGAGGAAAAATAGATCTATTCACTGGAGTACTAATTAACACTAAAGACAGTAGCTAGCTATACTATACACTTTATCAATATAGTAAAAAAAAAAAAAAAAAAAAAAAAAAAAGAAGCTTAAATGAAGTCCCACAAGCCTAAGCAGAACTGTACATGAAATATTAAGAAAACCCATCAATATAAGATTTAATGAGCCCAGTTCTCCCCCTTTCTTCCATTTCCTAAAGGCTAGAGATCAGACTAAATCCATTCCTGAAGGAGCAAAAGGTCTACACTAGGGGAAATAAAGACCCATTTCCCCCTCCTCTTACAGATCTGATTTCTTATATAGAGTCAACTTCATTAATCTGTTGCCAAGAGTCCAGGATTCCCATTCTGTGAATTGGCCCAAGAGAGGAAAAGAATCTAAACAGAGTAGTATAGAATTATAATTATTTTGCTGAGTGTTTTCTGGGTCCCTGACATATATAGGACCCCACTCTTCTTTTACTAAGTGAGAGATCCAGGAGTCAAATCAGAATTGAGCCAGTAGTAATATGGGCTAGTAATAGAATCTCTATTATTATCTCCAATAGGGATTGTGTGTGTGTGTGTGTGTGTGTGTGTGTGTGTGTGTATGTGTGTGTGTGTGTATGTGTGTGTGTATGTGTAGAATTTCTATTATATCTCAGTTTCTCAAGACCATTGTGTTTCAGGAAATATTATGTTGAGCCATGTGTTTACTTACAGGTCCTGATTTTACTATTTAAAATAAGGATTAGGATTCTTATAGGGTGCTAAATTCGTTGTCTAAATTAGCATAGTACTTAACAGTTCTCTAGTTCAGAGTTCACACCTTTCACACCTTTAAGAGTTCACACCTTTAAAAGAGCATATAAAAGGACAAGCCCACTGAAAGCCCAGGAGATTCAGAGCCAGGATTCAGTCGGAAGATTCACAAGTCCAGGAGACTCACAAGTCTAAAGGACAAGCCCACTCATGGACTTCCAGGAGATTCACAACTAGGATTGACTTCCGGGAGATTCACAAGCTCACAGAAACCCACAATCTCACACTTTTGGAGGCAGAGTCTGATTCATTCCCACTTCTACCTTTATGCTGGCTGGAGACATTGGGAAGATGAGAAGCTGAAGCTGGCAGAGACAAAGGAGAGCAAGAGCTCTCGGGAACCAAGGAGAGAGGAAGGCCTCCAGAAAACTAGCAGAGCCCCAAGTGAAGGAGATAAGATTTCGGAAGAGACAATAAAGGATTTGGACTTTAACTCCTGGCTGCATTTGGGATTATTGAACTGAATTGAAACTAAGGTTGCCTCCAGAAGCTCCCCAAAAAACCTGTTTCCAGAGAACGATCACAATTTAGAGAAAAGAGCATTACAAAATAGTGCAAAAAATTTGCCTAGAGAAAATATAATGATTCCCTGCCTTCATCTTGCCAACTATCTATTGTCCTTCTTAAGAGAAGGTTGTAATTTAGGAGGAGGTCATAGGATTTGGGAAATTTGAGAAAGTAGGAGGTTAAGGCAGAATCAGTAAAAATGCCTCCTAGTGAAAGGGTAGAAGTAGAAGGTCACAGATAGTGGGGAAACTCTGGTTAAGGCATAAGACCCTTCAGCACAGAGGGGACCTACTGACAATGTCTGGTTTGGATCCCCACCTTCTCTAAGGGCTCTCACCCTTCCTGAGAAGTCAAGGAGGGCCTGACCACCAGTGTGCTACTTGAAGCAAGGGATACTTACAGTAAATGGGGAATTTACATATCGATAGCAGAGTGCTTATAGTTAACACTTGTGCAGTGTCCTGTAGTGATGTAATGCTACTATAGTTAGCACTTTCAAAGTGTGTTGTGCTGATATAGTGATGCTGTAATGGTTCTATAATTGGCACGTGCTCAGTGTGCTGTAGTGATATAATCATACTAAGGTATTAGAGGTTGAGAGGACTTGAAATAAATGGACTCCATCTTTGACTATCTTGGTGGGCCTCCTGCCTTCTTCATTCCTCCACTAAGATCAAGGACTCAGGCTAATTCTGAGATCCTCCAGAGAGCTAGTCCACCCCAGCAAGGGAGCTCTAGAAAGCATAGAATATTTTGGCACTTCAATTTGGGGGCTCTCAAAAGCACACTACAGGTAGGAATTGAGCTGGAAATGTTATAATGTTCAGTTTTTTTTTTTTTTTTTAGGAGAGTTCTCTTCTACCATTTCAAATGAAATTATTATATTAGGACCACAGTGGGGTTGAGTTGAATCAGTAAAGATAGAGAGAGCTCAGAAAAAGGCATTCCCCTCACATTCTCCAATAAGTCATACTTATCCAAGTATGCATGGAACCTTATCACCATGTAAATTCAGAGGGGATTACAATGCAATATTTATTTATTAAATGTTTGCACTATGGATTTTTAAAAATTTTATGTAATAGAAAGATCATTTGCCTATGAGTAAAAGAGACCTGAATTCTAAAACCAGTTCTGCCACCTTATATATCTATATGACTTTGGGAAAGTCATATCCTTAGGCCTCAATTTCTTCAACTACAAAATAAAGGATTCCTAAATTGGAGTTCAAGGCAGCTAGTTGGCACAATGGATAAAATGCTGAGCCTGAAGTCAGAAAGACTCATCTTCCTGAGTCTGAATCTGACTTTAGACACTTACTAACTGGGTGGGCCTAGGCAAGTCACTTAACCCTATTTGCTTCAGTTTCCTCATCTGTAAAATGAGCTGGAGAAGGAAATATCAAACTACTTGACTATCTATGCCAAAAAAAACAAAACAAAAACAAAAACAAAAACAAAAACAAAAACAAAAACAAAAACAAAAAAACCAGAATGAAATCACAGAGTTGAACACAATTGAACATTTCATTTATTTGTGCTCTTGTCATCTAGCACTAAGCCTGATTAGCAGTTCTGATTGATTGTTCTTTGTTCTCTTCCAACTCTAGTTTTCCAATTCTATGAATTTCATTATTTTTTTAACTTCCCTGGAAATACAATGCCTAATGTTTACAACATTCAATACTATTTCTTTTCTTCTTCTTACTTTGTCAAAACTACTATAAACCAAAAGAATTCTTTGTCATCTCAGCATTACTTCCAGCCACTAAATGAAGCCCCCTGGGAGGATGAACTTAATTTGAAGCAAATAGAGGATGGAGAGGTGGGAGCAGGTTTTCTGAAGTATTTGTTTGGAGACCAGAGATTTCAATTTGTTTGCAATTTGCTTGTAGATCTAACTCCTGATATGACTGAACTACACCCAAGCCTGATTTAAGAGAAGAGACCTAAGAAAATGAGATATGGTAAATTCTTCATTTGTCTGGATAAGATACTATTCTCCTTATCCTCTCTCCACTCTCATCCCTCCCCATCAAACTGTGAAATAGTCCAGTATGGGCTGAATGTTTGTAACAGGCAAACTGCTTCCTCTCATGTACAAGCAGATCTGAATGGGAACATTGGGCCACCAGCTGGCATATCATTATATCATGCTTGCTTTGCTCTGATTCCTGGTTCCCAAGCTTTCTGGAACTGTTCCAAGGCCGGCCTTGTCTTGTTTATTCTTTATGGACGACCTTTCAGGATTGGTCTAAGTTTAATGAAGTCATCACATTGAAATAGAATTCTCTCTGCTTTGAAGTTTAGGTTGCCGATTTGTTTGCTCCTTTTTAAGATAGGCCCACCCACCCTGAACAAGACTGTCACAGGACAGAAAGCCAGGCAGGCTGCATGTGCTGGGACACTAGAGCAAGATGAGAACATGTTGCTATTCCAAACTTCTATAAAATTGGGTGAGGGGGAGGGCGGGTATGAGATCCACCAAAACTGAGCAGACACTTCCTTTCAAACATTTACCACATGCATACACAAACTTGTGCCCATTCTAATTTGGGATAAAATTTGAACCTGTGATTTTATCAGTGTAGGGAACTCTCATGTGAAGAAACTGCCTCTACTAATACTGGTTGGCACTTTGTTGAAAATTTAGTCTGTTACCAAGAACAATGAGAGTTTAAATGATTTGCCCAAGGCTGGACCAAAGTAAGACTTGAACCCAAGTCTTTGAAGCTTTGAAATTGCTTTTATATCTGCCACTCCACAATGCCTCTTCCTTCAAAGTCTTAGTGCAGTTTTATATTTATAGTTATAAATTGGAGCTGGGCCTGGGGCTGTGCTGACTCGGCTTGCACTGGGACCACACACCAGACCCCAACCCTATTATCCCAGGTCTTCTGAGACCTCTCTGGTATACCCAGACCAAGAGGTCCAGAAGCCTCCAGCATGGCTTACTGATGCAGGAGTCTGGGCTGGGACTGAGTCTGAAGTGGGGCTGAGTCTTCGGCCATATTGGTGTCTACTGCACTGAGACTGAACTGCACATGGATTTCTACCCCGCTCTCACAGACCTTTTTTCAACAAATCATTTTAGTATCTTTGCCTGGAAAATTTTAAATAGGATCACAAAGAGTTTGACACGACTGAAATTACTGAACAACAAAAAATCTTTCCTGTCTGTCTCTGATCTCACTGGATCTCATTTTCCTCACCTGCAAAATGAGATAGTTGGACTAGATGGCCTCTAAGACCCCTTCTAGGCCTAAGTCATCTCTAATTCCAAGATCTCTAGACCTGTTTCGTCATTAGTAAAGTGAGGGAGTTAGACTAGGTGACCTCTAAAACCCTTCCAGATCTGAAAGTATAAGTCTAAGGGCTGAGAAAATTGTAGGATAGATAATTTAAGGGGATCACCCATTTAGTAAAAGGTGGAATTTGAGCCCAGCTATTTCCTTATTCCAAATTTAGTTCCCTTTTTACTATACATACCACACTGATGAGATCCTAGGTAACTAGGTGAGGTTAGTAAAGAAAGCTTGAAGTAGTGATAAGTCAAGTACTGAGGCAAGCAGGGAAGGACACTAAAGGGAATCAGTTCAACCTTACAGCCCATTCCCCCATGGAAGTCTTAGGTAACTTAGGTAACTTACTGTGTCCAATAGAAAGGCAAGTTTTGATATCAATCCCCTGAGGTAAAATTCCCCCTATAAATCTGCCAATGGCTAGTGCCATCTTTACTGAATCCCTTTTGGGTTAGCCTGTCACAGTGTTCTGCCTCCTAGTGTCTTTCTCCTACTCTCCCCCATGCCTCATGATATCATTCTCCTGTTTAGAGCTAATTAACTCTTAGGGTACTAAACTCCTCTATAGATTTAGCCTGTCAGTCAAGGACATACTCCCACTTCATTGTATATTTCCTTTCTCCTGGTTAATTGTGAGTTCTACTAGGGAACTTGTCCTTTCTATTCATAATTGATTATAAATTGTTAAATCTTTGTTAAATCCCATATTTACCATTCCTGGTGCCCCTTTACCTCCACATTTTATCTGTAATCTCTTCTCATAAATAAAAATGCCTTTTGACAATGAAAAAACGCCAGTATTCATCACATGACCCAATCCCAACATTTGGTGCTTCCACCAATCTCAGCATTTGGTGCAAATTGCTCTCCTCAATCTCATCAACTCCAGTGAGCTAATAACACTAATAATAGCAGTTCATATTTCAGGATAGCATAGTGAAAAGCATGCTGGCTCTAGTCACAAAAGCTGGGCAATAATTCTAGAACTGCCAGATGTAAGATCTTAAACATGTTATCATCTTGGAACTTCAGTTTCTTCATCTGTAAAACTGAAGGATTACATCAGTTAACCTCTGATGCTGGTGAATGTTGAACAATGGGATCTCTATCACCACCCCAAAAATGTTGGTGAGTATTTAACAATGGCTCTCCAAAAAAATATATGTCTGCATTACAGTTTTAAGTTAGGCTACTGTCACTTTTTCAAATGTAGACAATTAAAAAACAATAAATCATACTTTTGTTTGTTAGTAGATTTCTGAGTTGTAAATGCTGATGCAGCACATCCCTGCTTTTTTCATTCTGGGAAGGGGTGGATAGATCATTTTCAGTCCTAACTCTATAATCTTATTTTCTTAAACAACTCTATGAGTTTGTGGGGGCTATGGGGTGAGGTGAGACTTCAATTTCTACAACTAAACATATGCCAGAAAATATGAGGCCAAATATTTTAAATAAACCCAGGAAATTTGCTATTTAAATTATACTACATTTTTGTGTAAAGAATCCTTTTGAAACCTGATTAATCAACCTTTGGATCTATTTGGTAAATGCCTGTTTTGTTTTGTTTTTCTTCTAGATCAGTTTTTGTTTTTTTGTTTGTTTGTTTGTTTTTTCAAAATCAAGGAATACCTCTGCTTGAGTTCTACTCTCAAAACAACACACACAAAAAAGTGTTAATAACTGTGAAGGCACCGAGTGAGGAGGAGTTCTTTCTAGGAGTTAGCAAAGGCCAGCTCCAGCAGAGGCTGTGGAAAGGGTTGGAGAAGGCTTTCTTCCTGTCCCCACTTGGGGGCATATACTTCTGTGTATAGAGGCAAAATTAAGCTGTTTATTACAGAGCTCAGGGCAAACATCTCCTTAATTGCCTCAGCAGCTTTGGTTCCCTGGGAACAAATTCTGAAGAAATTTCAAGCATTGGTGCTACAGGCCATTCATAATGCTTTGTTCTTGCAAAATAAATAAATAGATAACTCATGTTTTTGGAATAATTAAAAAAATAATTGTTTCTTTCTGTATATCTTCTTTTTCAAAGGGAAATTTGAAAAGGATCTGAATGTTTTATTCATTAAAAAAATTAGGTACCCTTACATTCTTAATTATTTTCCCCCAAAATTTCACAGATTAAAGAGACAAGTTAGCATAGAAGGCAGTCTTGAAATTGGGAAGGTCTGAGTTCAAGTTCTGCCTCTTACCTGTTCTGTCTATGTGACTTGAATAAGCCATTTAACTTCTGAGTGTTCTCAGGCAAGGTTCTAAGATTGTAATGTACAGCATAGCTGCTGATAGGTGAAGGAAGTTTTCTCACAAGAAACTATCCACACCAGTAGAAATCACAGGAAGGGGCAGAAGGTAGAAGGAAGAGGAAGAAGAAAAGAAACTTTTCAACTTGAATTGTGTTAGTGTATTTTTGAGCAAATTCTTGGACAAAACTGTGATCTTTAATGTTTCCAACTTAATTTTTCCCTGACTAATGCTAATACAGCACACTTTGTAAAAGTAGGGACAACATAGCCCCAAAGAAAGTACACTTCCATATTGCCTTATTGTCAGCAAAATAAGATAGTAGAAGATGTCTAAAAATAGCCCTTTACAAAGAAAAGAAAGAGAAAAGGAAGGAAAGAAGGAAGGAAAGAAGGGAGGGAGGGAAGGAAGGAGATTCTTATTCTTGGTTTTAGGCCTTTCCTTCTGATACAGAAGCTTCCTTCACCATCTCTCTCTCTCTCTCTCTCTCTCTCTCTCTCTCTCTCTCTCTCTCTCTCTCTCTCTCTCTCTCTCTTCTCTCTCTCTCTCTCTCTCTCTCTCTCTCTCTCTCTCTTCTCTCTCTCTCTCTCTCTCTCTCTCTCTCTCTCTCTCTCTCTCTCTCTCTCTCTCTCTCTCTCTCTTCTCTCTCTCTCTCTCTCTCTCTCTCTCTCTCTCTCTCTCTCTCTCTCTCTCTCTCTCTCTCTCTCTCTCTCTCTCTCTCTCTCTCTCTCCTACACATACACATATCTCTGACAATGAGTTTGCCTGAAATAAATTCACTAACCAACTGAAATAGCTGAATCTACATTTTAGCTAATTTTTTTCCCTTTTTTTTTTCCTCCCTCCTCCCCTGTTTTTCTTATTGACTTTAAGGATAATCTATATCCTCCTCCTCTTTTGGAAGGCATATATTTACAATTATGAGTACTCTGATGAAAAAAGAACCAGTATGCGTTTGGTAAGGATCAGATATTTTCAATGGAATCAAGAGAAGATGAGAGGAAAACAAGCATAATCCAAAAGCCAAATTCAGTTTATTACCAAAGTTACTATAAGAAGTTAACAGAGTTCATTAAAAAAAATTAACTGAGAGGACAATTCCAATAGCCTTGGGCTGAAAAATGTCATCTACATCCAGAAAGAGAATTTATGTAGACTAAATATTTCCACCTTTTTTGTTTGTTTGCTTTTTCTTTTTTGTGTTTTTTTTTTTTCAGTTTTGGTCTGAGTTTTCTTGTACAATATGACAAATATGGAAATATGTTTATAAGAACTACACATTTAATCTATATCAGATTCCTTGCTGTCTTTGGTAGGTGGGAGATGAGGAAGGGAGAAAAAAAAATTGGAGCACAAAATCTTACAAAAATGAATTTTGAAAACTACATTATTTACAATAAAATGTTATTGAGGAAAAAAAAATAGAGAAACGTACATGTTGTGGGTCTGCTTCCCTGCAGCTTCACTGGAAACTGAAAGTTTCTTACTGCGCGCCTCACACTATCACCAGCCTTCAGACGTCTCCGGCCCCGCTCCGGAGACAGGAGCAGGGAATAAGCAAACAGAGAGCCAATGTGTAGCAGAACTGGTCTTTATTGTCTGCACCCAAAATGTCTCTCCGAGCTGCCGCTGGCTATTCCTCTTATAGAGGTTGTCGGACCCTCCCCGAAACCTCCCATCGTGGGCGGGGCCAGCTCCCTTATCAATGCCTAGTCGGGTTTCTCCTTTTATGGCCAGGTGACTCATAGTTCTACACATCCACCGACATGTAGCTCTATTAATCAACCCGGCGCAACATTCTGGAGTTGACTGACATTAGGGCGCCTCCCTTCTGCAACAGAGAAGATCGGTTCTAGGCCCTTTACAATTCCCCCTTTTTGTTTAATAAGAGGGCGGTCTAATACAGCCATCACAACTCGGAAGGACATAAATGGGGGTAGAGCACCAGGAATATCAATTATGAAAAATATCAAAATAGAAAATATCCAGAGCACCAGAAATGGAAATACAAATAGATAATATCGAAATACATATACAACATTAGGCTCATTGATCAGGGGTTGATTACAAATCTCCTTTGGCATTTAAGACATAAGATGTCTTCAGTTCTGTCAGAGACCGACATAGTGCAAAAAGTATGGCTCGAATTATCAAAGGCAAAAAACACAACATTAACAGTACAAGGACTAGGGCAACACACCCGAGAATTAACCAATGAATTACATTGTGATAGTCAAGCCCATTCAACCATGCCATCAACGACGAGGTCGATTCCTCCCATTGCTTATTGAAATCAATTGTCACATTCTCCAATCCATTTATAATTTTGTCAAGGGCCATTAATTCATTTTGTAAAGACGTTTGCATAGAAGCATTACGTAAAAGACGTTCAAGATATGCATAATCAGAGGAATTATATAACACAGGTAATATTACAAAAGGCACGATATAAAAAGCTACAAGTAAGTTTCACATATCGGGACAACAAAGCTTGTTGTTTCACTAACTCCAAGGAAACATATTGCAGTTGAGTTATTTGAGAAATCAGCATAGAGTCTATGGCCTCCTGGTGTCTCCAGGCCAAGTCATTTTCAGTCATGTACTTCTGCAGCTTCTCTGCCACAATAGTTAATTGTGTATTCAGTTCTCTTAGCTGGAATTCCTCTGTGATACTCAGAGCCAAGGCCGCCAGTGATAAAAACATACTGCCACCTTCCCGTTTTCCTCTATGGTGCAGATTTTTCAACAGTCCTTGAAGAACCCCTTCTGCTTTGGTTATCTTATAGTTTGAGTTCAAACATATCAGGAACAATGCATTACCCAGAGTCCACAATTGTCCTTCAAAGCTATAACACAATGTACTATTTGGAAAAACTCCCCCTCTACAAGTGGAATTCTTGTTGCCAAAAACCCGATGCCATTGGGTAAAAGTCAACTCCGTGTCCTGATTATTAGATATATGTAACTGCATTTTTATCCTATTTGTAACTAATCCCACTTTCCACAGATGTGGCTGCAGGACATGATTAGAATAGAATACAGGAGCAATTAGTTGAGAGTGAGAATCGGCATTCCGATCCCAAAACGTCAAGTTCACAGTGCCATCTTGCAAAGATATGCTTTTCCTCATTAGTCCTGTACTGCATTCCCTTAATTGTCCAAAAACTACACCCAACTTTGAGTCTATACAACTCGGCAAATCAGTACGTCGCTGTCTCACAGCATTCATTGTATTTTTCCCATGTATTTCCTTCATCTGCACCATCATACTGGTACTTATATTATTTAACTCATCATTACTGTGTAGCAGATGACTTCTATTCAGCCTTTTCATGGTTGCACACCAATCATTCCCTTGTCCCTCAAGAACTATGCACAGTGGCAAGTGGGTTGTCATAAAAGTTAGGCTGTCTTTACTTTGTTTAAACATTTGAGGTTGTCGCTCTGGGTACCCTGGGTGAATGTGTGAGCCTACCAAGAATGAGCCATTACCAGTCAATTTTAAAGGGATACTTTCATGAACCCATGTCATCATTCGTAATTTGGGAAGATTAGGAGTTATAGCCCAATGAGTTGGTGCCTTAGCCGCGTGTAGAGTATACATTGGAATCATACCCTTGCCATCTTGTTTCTTACCCTCCGAAGGAGGGCGTGGGGTGATAGGGGGACTCTTCAATAAAAATATAACCCCGCTGTTAAAGGCTAAGGTCTTTTCCCCAATTTCATTGGTGATAATCGCGTCATAGCAGGATGCCCTCTAGGTATCATTGACTCGCTCAACTGACACTATCAAACATAATAAAAAGGCTGCACCGTCAAATGACTGAACTCTACCTTTAAAAGGGAAGCAAGTCTGAATCTGATTAACCCTAGAGTGTTTAAAGCAGGTAGTATTTTTCCCTAGTAAACTTCCAAACCTTTCTCCAAAATCCTTCTTCCAAACTCTATGCGGCAGCACCAGCAGTTCGGTAGGATGTTCATGTAGAGGACCATTAATTATAACTGAAATATTCGTAATTGCTAGTGTCAGACCTATCTTCCATAGGTGATTCTGAATATGCCCTTCCACTATGGGTGTTGGTGCAACCAGTACCGGTGCCTCATCTGTCTCCCCATTCCAAAAGCTGATATTAACTTCTGGCAAAAAGGGCCCTTTACGAAACACACCCGTGGAACAACTGATCAAAGGTGAAAATAAAGGCGAGTTCATAACCGGGGTACAAGGGGGAAGGGGACTTTCAACTTTATCTTCTATCTCATGTTCCACGTGGGGAACAGCCAACATCTCAACTATCATCTCGCTAGTCAAGTCATTTAGGTCGCTCGTTTTGTGGGAGGATTGCTTAATTCTAAAAGGTTCCAGCATAATGCATGAACTTATCTTTAAGTTATATGTCAGGCATAAAGGGACATCCTGAGTAATGAAAGTGAGCTTCTTAAAATGTTCCTTCCATACTTTTGATTCTTTGTACGCCCCCATACCTTCCAAAAAGGAAACATTTCCTAACGTGGCTAATGGTATAGGCTGATGACACCAAGTGACCATTTGAAAACTAGACAAATCTGCAATCATATTTCTCTCCTCACTCTTCACCCCTCCTATCAGGCTACTTAATCCTAACAACATGCATGCAATTTGATTCATTTGCATTTGAGTTTCTCGTCTTCCTTCTCTTCTCTTTGCTCGTTGGGTTCGGTTTTTTCCATTTCTCCTCCTTTCTCCTCTGCCCCGATGGATTCGTCTTCTTTTTCTCGTACCAACCTGGTCCTTCTGATCGGGATCCATCTTTTCTCCTTTTCCCCTGTTGAGACACAAACAAATCCTTTGCCTCTCACAATAACTTTGTAAGGGCCTTTCCAAACGTTATTCTCATCTTTATCCATTATCTTTTCCAATCTTAATTCTTTGGAATCATTTTCCGATTTTTCTGTCATTGATTTTCTTTCTGGTTTATTACCCATGGTATTTTCAACTAAAGCCTTCATGGCCGGGGTTAATCCCTCATCGTCAAATTTCAAAAAATTGATAGTGAAGAGAGCTTTATCAATATCTTGTTATTTTCTTGCATCCCATTCCCCCTTTTTGTTTAATGAGCATAGTTTTTAAGGTTCTGTTCATTCTAGTTAATTTTCTTATCATGTCTATAGACAAAGAAGCATTTTTGCCAAAAATTTATATAAGGGTTTGGCACATACATCTGTGCAGGTGCGGGGTACGGAAGGGCTTCACTAGTTGACTCGTTCTGTATCGTCTGTATCTTGACAGTTCTTTATTAATTGTCTATGCCCAGGGAGGGAGCCACTCTTCTCTGGAGCACAAACATCTCTAGGAATGGCTAGTTCCTAGCATCTAGTGTCAAAAATATACAGAGTTCATGGAACGGTCAAGTTCCCATAATTTGGAAGCTGAGGCCTGTTAGATTTGAGTGAGCTTATAATCCTAATATGAAATTTTAAATTTCTTAATCATTTGGCCTTAAGATCACGAAAATAATAAGAAGACTGAGCTAGTGGGGTGAAATTAGAGTAAATTAATTTCATTTTCCAATACATATGACAATTACACATACATAATTACAAAAAGAACAATAATAATAATATGGGTATGGCTAAACTATTAAAATAAATGGTAGCGCTACCTGATCTAAATAAGAAATCATACCAATAGTGGTTAGTATCCGATGTTACTAAATGAGAGGCCTCGATAAGTTGTCCTGCAGCTATAAGAGTCTGTATTTGATGTTCATTTAATGCGCACTGATAAGACTCTAATAGTTTCTTCATAACTTAAGATCTGTTCAGGATATCCATATATCTGAAGTAAAGCAAAGTAATCAGGTAAGACAAAAGGTAATACATGAAATTAACACATAACAGCCCATATCTTAACTTGACAATACACAATAGTTCCAGTACACCAAAAAAAAAGTACACATAGCATTTTCAGGTCATTGTTTTTCCATGCTTCTGGTAAATTAAACATATAATCCCACATTGCAACAATCTCTGAGCATTTTCTTTTTGTATCTAGGTATACATATTTTGTAAAGAGCATTTGGTCCACTTAAATAATTTACTAATATTTCCAGTAAAACCCAAACTAGTAATAATACTATCATCAAAAATCTGTAGAAATTGGCCTTGATATTATAATGTATTTTGGTGGAGTAGGATCGTCGTGGGCAACTATTTGAGCATTTACAGTCAAAGCCTGAGAAACAGCTTGTCCAGCACTGCGCAGTCTGCTGGCCAAGGTCTCAAGGTCTATTGAATTAACTATACCGAAACCAGTTCCAGCACCACCAAATAAAGTGTCATACCAGGTTCTTTTCTTTCTAACACAATTCATCCCTTTAAATCAGTTTGCTTTCTTCAACCAGAAACAGCTGCAGCTTCCTATTGCTGCTCTACCCCTGCAAAAATACGTTCCGTCTCACAGTCACCTCTCCGTGACTACCTTTTCCAACAAGTTCCTTCTTTTCCCCACTGATTTCTTCTTGAAATCATTTGCTCCCACTAATAAATCCTTCTTAAATCACCTTTATTCTCCTGTCCCATCTCTCTGTTTCTCTCTTCCCAATGCCTACTTGCTCAAACTTTCTCTGACATACTTTAAACACTTCCAAACCAATAACTCTTCTGACTAGATGCTTCATTTAAACTATTAATTAATTTTGCAAATCAATCTCTCTTGTCCCTTTTCTTTAATCACCTTTTTTTTTAAACTTTAAACTTCAAGATTCATAACCCATAATGATAACAAATTACCCAATGTTTCAGAAGCAAACCAAATAGTTTTTTTTTTTTTCTTCTGCCTGAGTGCTTCAAGGCCACTAGTAAGAAGCTTCCCAGGCGGTATTAAGCAGATAAGATTGTAATGCCGTTACTCCCCTTTTAGCTTTGAAAATCTGCTTTTCAGAGAAAACTTTCCCACCAGTTTAAAATAGTCAAGTTTTTTTTTTGCTTTTGCTTTACTTACAAATTGGTACAACAGGTTAAAAAGTTTAAAATCACAAACAATTTTTAAGACCAATACATTTTGAACCACTCTGAAAGAATTACTATTCTGAATGAATTTCAATTTCCACAATTCAGCCTGTTATTTTTCTAAGCCTGTAACACAGAGGCTGAATTCTTATCTCTTATGAGCTTGCTAACTTTTAACACAGAACAAAAAATTCAAAGCAGACAAACATACACAGACAGACACAGAGCTCTATTTTTTCTATCCAGGCTCTGCATGCTTTTAAGTTAAGATCCACTCCATTCTTTTTACGGAGTTTATATAGCTATGAAGCATATACTCCTGAATCTGTTGGCTCGATATGGGCTTTAACTATTTTTTGTCCCATGCCTCATCTAACTGCGTCTAAGCAGTCAGGCTGTTTGCTTCTTCTTGATTCTAAAAATCAAGGAGCGCGTCTTTCTACTTACCTTTCCTTGTTCCAGCGAATACACTGCCCAGGTCCCTGTTCAAGGTGCCACTTGTTGTGGGTCTGCTTCCCTGCAGCTTCACTGGAAACTGAAAGTTTCTTACTGCACGCCTCACGCTATCACCAGCCTTCAGACGTCTCGGGCCCCGCTCCGGAGATAGGAACAGGGAATAAGCAAACAGAGAGCCAACGTGTAGCAGAACTGGTCTTTATTGTCTGCACCCAAAATGTCTCTCCGAGCTGCCGCTGGCTATTCCTCTTATAGAGGTTGTCGGACCCTCCCCGAAACCTCCCATCGTGGGCGGGGCCAGCTCCCTTATCAATGCCTAGTCGGGTTTCTCCTTTTATGGCCAGGTGACTCATAGTTCTACACATCCACCGACATGTAGCTCTATTAATCAACCCGGCGCAACATTCTGGAGTTGACTGACATTAGGGCGGCTCCCTTCTGCACAGAGAAGATCGGTTCTAGGCCCTTTACATGTACAGGCTTCTCTTCTGAAGGAACTTAAGTCATACATACACACATACAAAATTGAGATAAATACGTCATTTGGTAAATTGCTTAGAGTTCAAGTCTAAAGTCTTATTAAAAAGATTACTTATGGATCTCTGAACTTTTCAAAAAAATTACTTCTGCCACTGATGAAGAATACAGCATCTAATTCTTGCTCATGTGCCACACGGAGGATGGGAGGCACCCAATATATTGGGGCTATTTTTCTAAATTTCCTGATATTACATGTGTAAAGAATTAATCAGTGAGATTCCCTGATTAATCTGATTAATTTATCTGGAGAATGACCTTGGTTTAGAGTCTCAGCTGTTCATACTTCTCTCCCATTAAAATGTGGACACTTTGGTGGACACATAGGAAGACATATTGTTTTTAAGTCCAAGTATTGGAGTGTAATGTTCTGTTCTCTAAATTACAATTGTTCTCTGGGAGCAGGTTTCTTGGGGAGCTTCTGGAGGCAGCCTTAGTTTCAATTCAGTTCAATAGTCCCAAATGCAGCCAGAAGTTAAAGTCCAACTTCTGTATTGTCTCTTCCAAAATCTTATCTCCTTCACTTGGGGCTCAGCTAGTTTTCTGGAGGCCTTCCTCTCTCCTTGGTGCCCAAGAGCTCTTGTCCAAATGTCTCCAGCCAGCACAAAGGTGAAGTGGGAATGAATCTTGGCTCTGAATCTCCAAGAGTGGGATTGTGGGTTTCTGTGGGCATGTGAATCTCTAGGAAGTCAATCCTAGTTATGAATCTTCTAGAAGTCCATCCTAGTTGTGAATCTCCCAAAGTCCAAGAGCAATGTGTGAACCAATGAGTGAACTCCTTTAAAGATATGAACTAAGTACATTACCTTGTCTCAAATTCTGGCCCATAACATCTCCTTATAGGATCACATCAATCATACCGAACCATGCTAAATTAGATATTTATATCCATTCCAGTGACTTAGCATCTTGTAAGAATCCTAACATTGGAGCTTCCCCAATGCAAATTGCTTTGTTTTGGCAATAGTCCTGGTTAAATTGGTTTTCAATGACTGAGGTTGCCTCCAAGATTATTTGATTTGCTTGGATCTGTAACTCTATTGGGAAGAGCCACTCTTTCTTCTGGCTTTGTAAAAGAAAAAAGAAAGACTTGCTCTTGTCTTTTTGTGTTTGTATTTTTTTCCTTAATATTTTTTCTCCTAAAATATAGCAGTTCATGGAGGAAGGAGGGAATGATATGGACTTTTACCTTCCTTCCTTATGAAAAGCTGCTATAGGGCAGAAGTACATTCACATGGCCCAAGAAGGAACTTCCTATGTAGATGAATAGGAATTTTTTTTAAAATCCTAAGTATTGTGAATTTAGAATCTAGCCAGTCATCATCACCAAAGGCCATCCAACTGATACACACAGGCCAGGTGAGCCAATCTAGTTGAAATATCCAGGTGAAGAGAAACTGAAGGAAACATGTGATATGCCAGACAAGTCAAGCCACCATTATCATCTTGACTATCACCTCTCCTTGGACTCTGACAGAGATAATCAGTACCCTGAACCCAAGATCTTTTGGAATAGCAATGATTTCAGTCTACTGCCTTTAGCCATCAACCTGGGAAGTAACCCCTAGGAGATGTAACATCAGAAAATAATATGATTTCATCCATGGAAATGATATTATTGTAGAATCAGCTATTTTGCTGCTGCATCCAAAGACCACAGGATTTTTCCATTTGACTTACTGCTGAAATTTTCAATATTTCTTGAAACCCCCATTAGAATGGATACTCCCTGAGGACAGACTACCTCCAGCATTTAGCACAGTGTTTTGTACATATGAATTATTTATTTATTTATTTCTATTGTCATTAAAAAATGAAAATTTATTTTAGGTAGATATTTAAGAGCACCAAAAGTACTATATAATTTCCCAAAATCAAATCCAGGGACAGCTAGCTGGAGAAGTGAATAGAGCACTGGCCCTGGAGAGCTCTCAGGAGGATCTGAGCTCAAATCCAGCCTCAGACACATTACACTTCTTAGCTTTGTGACCCTGGCAAGTCATTAAACCCCAATTGTCTTGCAAAACCAACCAACCAAATAAATAAATAAGTAACAATTGAATCCACAGAGTGAAGGTTTGATGGGGAGTCTATCTAGCAGTCCTCAAATGTGTTTGTCCTCTTTGAAGGGCATCTGTTGCTCTCCTTCCAATTTCATCTTTAATATTCTTTCAATTAAATAATTTGTGTTTCTCACTTATAAACCTCCTTTCCCTTTTACTTTCTATTTTATGAGATAATATTGTTCATCGTCTTATCCTCTTCTATAAGATATTACAAGTGAGTTTATTTTTCAGACTAATGTCATTCACAGATGCCATGTATCGCCTCATGTCATAAAAACAATTAGCTGAGGCTTTTTCTAGGTTCTGTTGATCTCCTTGTTACAGCAAGTAATTTAAATGGCTAAATTTCCTTAGGATATACTAATAGTCTTTGTTGATGTGTTATTTTTTGCATTTCCCATCTTTCAGCATCAATAATTTGTTTAAATAATTCAGCCTCAATTCCACATATTATATCTCCAGAATTTATATTCTTTTTTTTCCCCTAGATTGATAGTGATTTTTTACTTTTCTCTTAAAAAGTCATGGTTCTGACTATCCATAGACAATTGATTCAGAAGTTTTTTTCCTCTATCAGGAATCAGGCAATAGCCTATCTTTGAAAATAATAATTAATTTCATTTTTTGTTTTATTATATGTTTCTTGTGTATTCAGAATCACCAATTTTCTTCCTGAAGATAGTATTCATTATATAAACATAAGCCTTTCATAAAGTTGATGAGCCTTTGGGATATCTTTCTTTTTCATGAAACATGTTTTTCCACATTTTTTATTGTCCTCTCCTTTGCTAACCCTTATACCAAAATTACCAATTATTAAAGCAGACTATGTTTATTTTATTTAGAAGGTCTTGTTCTCTTTTTATTGTCTTTTTTATAATTTCCCTTCCTCCTTATTCTCTGTATTTTTGGCCCCTAAGATTCCTCTAAGATGATCTGGTCATTTTTTTTTTTTTGTAAATGCATATTACTGCAATATGAAATGAGCACATGCTCCATCATATAATGTTTCTTCTTAGCTTTGGACACACCATAAAAACAACTTTACCAATTCCCTTATTTCAAAGAAAGTTTATAAACTATCCTACCATTGCACTATGACTCCCTTTCTTCTTCTAGGTTCAAGATTATATGATTAACTTCCTAGAGTATCTATTCATTGGTCACTAAACTAGGAACTCACATTAGAAGAATCAACAATCTCATTTACCATTCGTCTAAAAACTTATTCTTAAATACTCTGTCCCATTCTTTCCCCTCTCCCTCACCTCACCCCAACTCCCATCTTGCCACTTCCATCATACTGCAGAAGTGGAAAGCTACTATGAAGGACTGAGGATCACTTGGTAATTTCCCCTCTTTTTTTCCATATGTCACCATAGTCAAAGAATGTGTCACAAATGAGGAGACTACTGATGGTAGAGAGATAGAATTTAGCTAGGCAGGCCTTCAGAAGACAGATATTATCTAATCCCAAGACAAATCATATAATATATACAAGGATAAGAAAATGCAAGGTAATTTGAGAAGGGAGATAGTACTGAAGAGATCAAGAAATGCTATACCAAGGATTTAGGACCTGAGCTAAACCTTGAAGTAATAGAGCATTCAGAAAAGTCAGATGCCCGTGAATGTATTGCAGGCCTGAGGGATAGCTTATTCAAAATGCAGAATTTTGAATAGGGAGAAGGGTGAGGCAGTTCAGATAGCCCAACTAAAGTTGGGTAGCATGAAATCAGGTTGGGAAAGATAGGTTGGTGACAAAACATAGTAGGCTTTAAATGCCTGATTGAGGCAATGAGTCCCTAAAGGTGTCAGAGCTAAAGAGTGGCATGGTCATTTCCGGGTCTTAGGAAAATGATATAGGCAATTATGTAAAGAACTGATTAGAAAAGGGAAGCTTTGGAGGCAGAGAAAACAATTAGGAGACTCCTACGAAATTCCCAGGGAGAAGTAATAAGGTGATGACTATATATATATGGATAGAAGATATAGGTGATTGTGAAGATATTTTAGAAGAATTGCCTGGTAGTTAAGCCTCTTAATTAATTAAGTCTTAATAGTTAAGCCCACCTTTACTATTAAGGCAGATGAATCATGGTTTCTGTCACTTTCCCCAGTGGAGTTGTTACCTAGAACATAAATTCATAATTTTTCTAAGGGTCTTGGGTATAAAGAAACAAGAAAACATTCTTGCAGATAGTCACCAGAGATGTTTAATAAAGTTTTTTTGTTTTGTTTGTTTTTTAATAGAAAAAGCTCTTGTTTGGTAGAGTCAGGTAAACTAGATTATCTCTGCCACCACTAACTAGATGTATGATCTTGTATGGATCATGTTACCTCTGAACCTCAGTTTTCTCATTTGTAAATTTGTAGACAATTAAACTAGTTGGCTTCTGAGATCTTTTCCAGGCCTAATATTCTCTAAATCTAACTGAGTGAATGACATGAACTTTATGAAGAGATAAGAGCTTCATTTGCAATTTTTTTTAAGATTCATGGCTTTATTTTAACTATTCATATACACAAGCAATTTTATTCCCCCCCCCACAGAGAGAGCATTGCATATATCTGATATATTTTTGTGTGAGAATTTAATTTTTTGCTACCTGCTGTGTTTTCTAGGCCCTTTAACTAATAGGCTTTTATCACCTTATGATTACCTAATTTTCTCCTAATTGCTTTATGACAATATAATTTATTTTGATTACTCCCAACATGCAATTTTGCTTTCTAATCAAAGACTTTATAAGCTTATTTTTTACTACCGCCTAGCAGTTGGCTTACCATTCCTTTCTCTCCCCAGAGAAGACCAACTTGAGACAAAGGAAAGAAATCATTTAGGTTGGTAGTATGGATTGTTGGATTGGGAAGAAAGGAAATGCTGAGTTCAAATTCTACTTCAGAGTCAAATTGTATAATCATCTAACTTTTCTCAGTTTCAGCTTCCTCATCTGTATGAGGCTAATAAGAGCAGCTATCTCAGGATTGTTATGAAAATAAAGCAAGATATATAAAATGTTTTGGCAACCTTAAAGTGCCATACGCTAGCTAGTTATTCGCCATAACTGCACATAAAAAGGAAATTAACTTTCTTGATTGGCACATCTGCTACCTGGTTAGCAAGATAGATTTCACCTGGCTCTTCTTTGATCCTTCTCAACTCCTCCCAGGTTCCTTCCCTTTCTCCCTAGATTCTGCCTCTGATGTCCTGAGACTTTTAAAGTTGTGTTCCCTAAAATAAGGCTCATTCATTTATTTATTAAATAAATATTTATTAAATGCCATGTTCAAAGCATTCTGCTATGTATAAGATGCATAAAGAAGAATAAGACATTGTCATTGACCTTATAGAGCTTGTATTCAGATAGGGAATAAGAATTCCAACAGAATGTCAAATAATTAAGTATTTCAAGAGAGGAAGGAAAGAAGGAAGGAAGGAAGGAAGGAAGGAAGGAAGGAAGGAAGGAAGGAAGGAAGGAAGGAAGGAAGGAAGGAAGGAAGGAAGGAAGGAAGGAAGGAAGGAAGGAAGGAAGGAAGGAAGGAAGGAAGGAAGGAAGGAAGGTGAGAAAGAGAAAAGAGGAAGGGAGGGAGGAAGGATTATTATCTCATTGGGATTATTATCTCATTTGATCCTCACAACAACTCTGGGAAACAGATGTTATTATTATCCCTATTTTACATTTGAGAAAACTGAGGCTGCTCATTTCTAATAAGGAAGAAATAAGGAATCATTAATGGTTTCATGGAGAAAATAGTCAGAGCTATAGAAGGCAAAATTCCAGAGATACAGAACAATGGGAGCAAAGCCAGAGAGAGGCAGTAAATGTGGAATATTTTCAGGGAGGAATAAATAGTTCTGTATGGCTTGAATATATGATATGTGGATAAAGAATGACATTCTTTGCCCAGCCTTGTTTCTTTTTTTTCCCTTTCTTTTTTTAAAAATTTCAATAGTATTTTATTTTTCCAATTACATGTAAAGATAGTTTTCAAAATTCATTTTTGTGAGATTTTGAGTTCCAATTTATTTTTCTTCCTTCCTCTCCTTCCTCCCTCCCCAGGACAGCAAGAAATCCAATATAAATTATACATGTACAATTATTTTTAATATATTTCCAAATTAGTCATGTTGTGAAAAAAAAAATCAGAACACAAGGAAAAAGCCATGAAAAAGAAAAATCAAATGTAAAATAGAAGTGAAAATAGTGTGCTTCAATCCAATTCAATTCATTTTAAAAGCTGTGTTTCCCTAAATTAAAGCATTCATTCATTTATGAATTTATTGTATTTGCCTGAGTCCACAGCTCCATAGTTCTCTCTCTGAATGCAGATGTTTTTTTCTATCTCAAGTCTATTGAAATTGTCTGAGAAGAGCTAAGTCTATGATGGTGGATCATCATATAATCTTGCTGTTACTATGTACAATGTTCTTTTGGTTCTGCTCACTTAACTCAGCATCAGTTCATATGAGTCTTTCCAAGCTTTCTGAAATTAGCTTGTTTATAATTTTTATAAAACAATAATATTCCTTACATTCATATACCATAACTAATTCAGCCATTTCCCATTTGATGGGCTTCCACTCAATTTCCAATTCCTTGCCACCATAAAAAAGAGCTGCTACAAACATTTTTTATTTGGAATCAAGACCTTGTACTGTCACTGCTAGAGCAAAGATCATGCACAGTTTTATAGTTTTTCCAGCACAGTTCAATCCAGCCTTGTTTCACATTACTCTCCTACATGTATTTATTACCTCCCAGGAAAAATAAATTATTGCTTGTTTCCCAAAAATGATATTCTATGCCTACCTCCTCTCTAATTTGTATGAATCTTCCATTACCTGGAATTTACTCTTTCTCCTTTACGCTTCCTCAGAATATTTCAAATCCTTCAGGGCGCACCTTTGGTATTACCTCCTCTAGGAACCTTCTTTGATCTTCCTAGTTGTTTATATTCTCCCTCCACAAATTATCTTGGGTTTCCTTAATTGTGAACATATTGTCCTTAGTGAATTCTAGAGGTAACTAAATGGAGCCCTGGACCTGCAGTCTGGAAAACCTGGATTCAAACACTTATTTGCTTTATTCATGGGCAAGTCATTGAACTTTTGTTTGCCTCATCTGTAAAATGGAATAATAATAATGATGTGGCTGATATAATAAATCATATAGTTGTTGTAGGCACCAAATGATGTTATTTAGGAAAGCAACAAATGTTGGAGTTTGGTCATTCACGTTCTCTTTACCAAAAGAGACATTTATTTACAAGAAAAGGTTATCGATAAATAGATACAATAGATACCAGGAATGGTAAATATTAAATATACTTGGGAAAGCATATAAAATTAACAATGAAAAAGACAAGTTTCCTAGTGGAACTCACAATTAACCAGGAGAAAGGTCATCATGACGTAGGAGTATGCCATTGACTGGCAGACTAATTCCTAAAAAGGATGTAGTACCCTAAAATAGTTAGTTAGCTTTGGGAAGGAAACATGGTATGGTTTGAGAGGAGAGATAGTAAGGGGATGAGAGGAGAGATACCATGAGGCAGAGTCAAAGGGGGTTCACAAAGATGGCATGGGCCATAAGCAGATTTTTAGGGGAAGTTTAACCCCAGGGACATGACTGAGATTTCTGACAGGACATAGTTAGGCCTCAGGGGTTTAACATAGCTTGGATTTCTGACTGGACGTCCTCATACAAGACTGGGACCACAAAGCTAAACTGATCTCTCCTAAAGGGTGTGACCTTTTCCCTGCCTACCCATGGAACAATTCCATTATTACTCCAGTTTCTCTCTGCCATTCACATCTGTCCATCCAGGACCTCATCAAAAGGAAGGGATTAGGTGGGAGGGGAAAAAAAAACTGGAGGCAGGTCAGATTTATGATTTCGTCTGTATGTGGAATTCCTGAGATAAAAGATTTTTCCAACAATACAAATCAGCAACTTCTCTGTAACTTAGTTTTTAGTGTTCCTGGAGACCAAAGATTCAGTGCCTGTATCAAAGTCAGACAGACAGTATTTATCAGAAGTAAGCCTTGAACTCAGATATCACCAACTCTAGCTCATTACTTACTACTTCATTTAGATTCTTTCTGAGGAGATTCTGGGTCACTAGGTGGGGTTACAAGAGAAAGCCTAAAGTACTAACAACATTACTTCATGAAGAAAGAAGGGAAAGGTACTGTTGGGGATCAGCTCAGTCTTACAGTCCCATCCTCTGTGGAGAAAGCGGGTATTCCTAGTTTTCTGTATCTAATCAGAAAGTCAAATTATGTCAAATGCTCAAGATTAAATTTCAAGATTTTATAAATCTGTTCATGGTTCAGACCATCCCTCTTTCATTTTCTGGACTTCACCACCATGACTTCCTTCCTCCACCTCCCCACCCCCAAACCTTTTCTCTCTTTGGTGAATTCTTGTTAGAGCCTCCATTTTGAGGAAAAAATCCAGATCTATCTTTCCTCATTCTTCAGACTTCACAGTTATGCTTCTTTCAAAGGAATCCCCCCCCTTCTTTTTTAGCTCCTCTTCAATGTATTATGAAATGTAAGCTCCTTGAAGATAAGCTCTTTCTTTTTATTTGTGATTTGTATCTCTAGTACTTAGCACAGTGCTTGGTATATAGAAAGCACTTAGTAAATGTTTGTTGACTAACACCATGCTGCCTCTCAAAGAAATATTTCAGAATTAAAAATGATAAAACTCAATGTCTATTATACTTAATTGGATGTGAAATGTAATGGAGAACAAAAGGTCAAAGATAACTCTAAGGTTTTGTCATCTGGATGATTATGAATATATATTCTATTAATAGGAACAAAAAAGAAAACCTATGGTCTTTCTTCATCAGTCTGAATTTCTGAAACAGACAGCACAAATAGATTATAAGTTTATGTTCAAAGTTGAGCAGAAGAAGGAAAGTGGGCAGAATTGCCTTTGAGAAATTGCAGAGCTCTTTTAATGAGTCTAATCTTTCCCTGTAAACAAAAAATACCAACATTATATTGACATTGCTATAGGAATTGAAATACAGAATACAAAGTCTCTGGAGAATTTAAAAATATATATATATATATATATATATATATATATATATATATATATATATATATATAGCAATGGACAACTCTACAAAGATAGGATTAAGCAGGCTATGCCATATAACCAGTAAGGGACAGTTAAAAAATGTCATTAAAAAACATGTAACATGAGGAGAGGATAGATAAGATTCATGTAAAGGGAAAACAATGGCAGTGGATAGCCAAGGTGCCCTATGGGTACATTCATGATATGGAAGGTAACGAAGGCTTTCAGGACATTAAATGGATCCCCTATGACACACAATGAGAAGACATAGATGAGAGTCTCAAAGAATGAGTAAAAATAGATGAATTAGATTCTAATCCATTATTGGAGGAAATACTTTAATTGATATCATCACAGAACTCAGATTATCTGAAGACATAATAGGAAAAAGGAAGTCAGTAGGAAGCATAGGTTTTAGAAGTATGTGATAAGTTCAATTTTAGACAATTTGAATTTGATATCAGAGGGATACCCAGATGAAAATATCCTAAAGGCCATCAGAAATGCATAATGCAAAACCCCATTCTCAGGTACAAAATTTTTAAGGAATATCAATATGTCTTGAAGTTTTCTAGAATGAGGCCAGGAGTTGAGTAAGAAGAAAACATCCTGGATGCTATAGATAATGACTACCTTGAACTTGATCAAATGATAAATTTGTAAAAAGAATTCTGGGAATCTTTTGGTATCCTCACTGGACTGAAAAGATATTCTTCTCTTTCTTATCTATTCTCCTTTCTAGAATTTAAGGTAGTCTCCTAAAAGGAAAAAATGCCATTGGGAAACCAAGCATCCCATAATGTGTCTATGTGTGTAGCTTTGTATTATCTATACAAAATAGTTTTTAAAAATTCAATTTGGCACAATAACCCTCTCATTTTTTAATTGCCTAAGTTCCAACAATCCATTACTAAATGATTTTCAAAGTAATCTGTTTGAAAACAGTTATTTGGATTTCTACTTCTCAAACTTTTTATATGTGAAGATAGTAAGTAATTTCTACACAGTAAGGAATGGAACAGTCATTATCTTATTTTTTAGTCATGGAAATTCACATACCTTCAATATCATATTGCCACTCAAATTGATTTTAACTTAGTTTCAATTAATTACTATGAGACCTTGTCCACACACACACACACACATACACACACACACACACATATATATAATCTCTATAAAATAATATATATAATTATCCAGTAAATTTTGGCTGTATGGACAAATAATTTGAATAATTCAAACTAAACCAAAGTTGAAATGTAGATAAATAAGATAATAGATGTGAATGCAATTTTTTTTAAATGGTGGAAATAATACTGGATCAACAAGCAGAGGGCCTGAGTAAAAATTCTATCTCTGAAAATTACTACCTGTGTGAATCTAGGCAAGTTATATTTCCTGGACTTCATTTTCTTCATGTGTAAGATAAGAGAATTAGATTAAATTAAAATAAGTAAAATAAATGAAATGCTATATAAATCTGCTTAGGCCCTTTCTAACTCAATATATATGAACCTGCAAAAAGAGAGAGACTGCAGCAGCATAGTGGACTGGGTCTGAATTTGGGATCAGAAGGCCCTGTACTTGAATCCCATTTCCTTGCACTATGAAATTTATCTGAATCTTAAATTCCCCATCTGTAAAAGAAGATAGTGAAAAACAGACTTCCGGCCAAGATGACAGAGAGGAGGCACACATCTGCTTAAGCTCCACGTTTTCTCTCAGAATTTATTTCATGACAAGCCTCGGAATTAATGCTTGACCGGAAAAGAAACCCACAAATAATCACCAACAGAAGACATCCTTGAAATTCACCAGAAAAGGTCTGTTTTTGCTCAGGGATGGAGACAAACAGGGGTGCAGGCTAAGGGCCAGCAGCAAGAGCATGGCAGACAGCTCACACTGCTAAGACCTGTGGTGGGAAAGGGTTCAATAGCTGCCTTTCTGAGGAGCAACCTTTACCACAGTGTGGATATTCTGTCTTGGTAGCAAGCCGGGCTCAGCAGAGAAGGTGTAAACACAGGAGGTAATGACTATAACCCCAAAAAGCTAGCGTCTCTCTGGATCTGGTCACCACCACCCAGAGTGTCTCAGCCCATTTTTAGAGCCTCAGAGTCTCAGAGTTCAGACACAGCGCAGCCATTTCTGCCCTGCTAGTGCCTCACTGCTGTCCCCCACAGTCTATAGAGGAAGCCTGATAATACCATCCAGCCCCATCCCCTCCACCCAAAACAGAGCATTTGTTTTTCTTGTTAATTTGTTTCTTTGATTCTTCTCTGACAAAATGAACAAAAAAATTTAAAAGGACTCTAACAATTGATAGCTTGTATATGGATAGAGAGCAGACTTCAAACCCTAAGGAGACTAAAAATAGCCTATCCCCAGAGGAATCCTCAAAGGGGAATATGATCTGCTCCTCAATACACAAAACTCTTGTAGAAGAAATCAAAAAGGCTCTCACAAGAGAGCCAGAAGAGAAATGGGAAAAGGAAAGGGAAGCCTGGCAAGAGAGTCTGGAGAAGTCATCCCAAGCATTTAAAGACAGAGTGGATAAAGAAATCAAGTCCTTGAAAAACAAAATTAGTGAGTTGGAAAAAGAAAATAGCTCTCTAAAAAATAAAATTTGAAAAATGGAAAAAAATTCCATAGAACAAAAAAAACTCACTTAAAAACTCAATTGGAAAACTACAAAAAGATATAAAAAAAAGTGAATGAATAAAATACATCCTTAAAAATCAGAATCGAACAAATAGAAGTGAATGACTTGAGGAAAAACCAAGAATCAGTCAAGCAAAACCAGAAAAATGAAACAATGGAAAAGAATGTCAAGTACTTTCTTGGGAAGACAACAGACCTGGAAAATAGATCCAGGAAAGTCAATTGGAAAATAATTGGACTCCCTGAAAAATATGAGGAAAAAAAGAGCCTGGACACTATTTTCCAGGAAATTATCAGAGAACTGCCCAGATGTTTTAGAAACAGAGGGTAAAATAGACATTGAAAAAAATTCATTCATCACCTCATGAAAGGGACCCTAAAATCAAAACACCAAGAAATATAGTGGCCAAGTTCAAGAACCATCAGATGAAGAAAAAAATATTGCAAACTGCTAGAAAAAAATCAATTCAGATATGGAGGAACCACAATAAGGATTACCCAAGATCTAGCAGGTCCACATTAAAGGATTGAAGGGCCTGGAATATGATATTCCGAAAGGCTAAGGAACTTGGTATGCAGCCAAGCATAACTTACCCAGCAAAAATGAGCATCTTTTTCCAGGGAAGAAGATGGACATTTATTGAAATAAATGAATTCCATCTATTCTTGATGAAAAAACTGGATCTACACAAAAAGTTTGAACTCCAAATACAGAACTCAAGAGATTTATAAAAAGGTAAAAAGAAATCTTGAGAACTATATTTCTGCCATAAAGATATATAAAGGACACATGTATAATTTGTTCTAGAAACTAGAGGTGGAAAGGAAATTATATCAGAAAAAAGGGTAAAGTGATGGTACTACATCTCATGAACAGGCAAAGGTAACCTATTATATCTGAGAGAAAGAGGGGGATGAACATAGTGTGTATCATACTCTCGTCAGAATTGGCTTAAAGAAATAAATATTAGACATATTCGATTTATGGTGAAACTCCTTCCACTTCATTGAAAAGTGGGAGGGGAAAAGTGAAAAGGGAAGGAGTCAGCTAAGGGGAAGGGAATACAGAAATTGTGAAGAAAAGGGGTAAAATAGGGGAAGGAACTCTAAGTATACTAAAAAGGGAAGACTGTGAAAAGTAAGTGGTGCTCACAAGTTTAATACTGGGGAGGGGGGTAAAGGGGAAGGAAAGGAGAAAAGGATAAGCAGGGGTTAACAGGATGGCAAGCAATATAGAATTAGTCATTTTAACCATAGATGTGAATGGGGTAAACTCCCCCATAAAGAGGAAGCAGTTAGCAGACTGGATTAAAAGCCAGAATCCTACAATATGTTGTTTAAAGGAAAAACACCTGAAACAGGGTGATACATACATAATAAAGGTAAAAGGTTGGAGCAGAATCTATTATGCTTCAGGTGAAGCCAAAAAAGCAGGGGTAGCCATCCTCATCTCAGATCAAGCAAAAGCAAAAATTGATCTAATTAAAAGGGATAAGGAAGGGTACTATATCTTGCTAAAGAGTAGCATAGATAATGAAGCAGTATCAATATTAAACATATACGCAACAAGTGGTGCAGCATCTGAATTCTTAAAAGAGAAATCAAGAGAGCTGCAAGAAGAAATAGACAGCAAAACTATAATAGTGGGAGATCTCAACCTTGCACTCTTAGAATTAGAAAAATCAAACCACAAAATAAATAAGAAAGAAGTCAAAGAGGTAAATAGAATACTAGAAAAGTTGATATGATAGATCTTTGGAGAAAACTAAATGGAGACAGAAAGGAACACACTTTCTTCTCAGCAATTCATGGAACCTATACAAATATTAACCATATATTAGGACATAAAAACCTCAAAATTAAATGAGAAATAGTAAATGCATCCTTTTCAGACCACAATGCAATAAAAATTACATTCAATAAAAAGCCAGGGGAAAATAGACCAAAAAATAATTGGAAACTAAATAATCTCATACTAAAGAATGATTGGGTGAAACAGCAAATCATAGACTTAATAACTTCACCCAAGAAAATGACGATAATGAGATATCATACCAAAATATATGTGATACAGCCAAAGCAGTAATAAGGGGAAATTTTATATCTCTAGAGGCCTACTTGCATAAAATAGAGAAAGAAAAGGTCAATGAATTGGGCTTAAAACTAAAAATGCTAGAAAAGGAACAAATTAAAAACCTCCAGACAAAAAAGAAACTTGAAATTCTAAAAATAAAAGGAGAGATTAATAAAATTAAAAGTAAAAAAACTTCTTGAATTAATTAATAAAACTAAGAGTTGATTCTATGAAAAAAAAAAACAACAAAATAGACAAACCCTTAGTAAATCTGATTAAAAAAAGGAAAGAGGAAAAGCAAATTGTTAGTCTTAAAAATGAAAAGGGAGAACTCTCCACTAATGAAGAGGAAATTAGCACAATAATTAGGAGTTTCTTTGCCCAACTTTATGCCAATAAATTCGATAACTTAAATGAAATGGAAGAATACCTTCAAAAATATAGGTTGCTCAGATTAACAGAGGAAGAAGTAAATAGTCTAAATATTACCATTTCAGAAAAAGAAATAGAACAAACTATTAACCAACTCCCTAAGAAAAAATCCCCAGGACCAGATGGATTTACAGGTGAATTCTAGCAAACATTTAAGGAACAATTAACTCCAATGCTATTTGAAAAAATAGGGATTGAAGGAGTTCTACCAAATTCCTTTTATGACACAGACATGATACTGATACCTAACCAGGCAGGTTGAAAACAGAGAAAGAAAATTATAAAGACAACTCTGAGACACCACTATACACCTGTCAGATTGGCTAGAATGACACGGAAAGGTAATGCAGAATGTTGGAGCGGATGTGGGAAAACAGGGACACTGATACATTGTTGGTGGAACTGTGAATACATCCAGCCATTCTGGAGAGCAATTTGGAACTATGCTCAAAAAGTTATCAAACTGTGCATACCCTTTGATCCAGCAGCGTTGCTACTGGGTTTATATCCTAAAGAGATCTTAAAGAAGGGAAAGAGACCTCAGGCGTATGTGCAAGAATGTTTGTGGCAGCCCTCTTTGTGGTAGCCAGAAACTGGAAAGTACCTGGATGCCCATCAATTGGAGATTGGCTGAATAAATTGTGGTATATGAATAATATGGAATATTGTTGTTCTGTAAGAAATGACCAACAGGATGATTTCAGAAAGGCCTGGAGAGATTTACATGAACTGATGCTGAGTGAAATGAGCAGGACCAGGAGATCATTATATACTTCAACAACAATACTGTATGATGATCAATTCTGATGAACATAGCCCTCTCCAACAATGAAATGAACCAAATCAATTCCTATAGAGAAGTAATGAACTGAACCAGCTATATCAGTGAAAGAACTCTGGGAGATGACTATGAACCACTACATAGAATTTCCAATCCGTCTAATTTTGTCCACCTGCATTTTGGATTTCCTTCACAGGCTAAATGTACACTATTTCAAAGTCCAATTCTTTTTGTTTAGCAAAACAACTGTTTGGTCATGTATACATATATTGTATTTAATTTATACTCTAACATATTTAACATGTAATGGTCAACCTGCCATCTGGGGAGGTGGGAGGGAGGGGAAAAATTGGAACAAATGGTTTGGCAATTGTCATTGTTGTAAAATTACCCATGCAAATATCTGAAAAATAAAAACTATTAGATATGAAAAAAAAAAAAAGAAAATTATAGACCAATCTCCCTAATGAATATTGATGATAAAATATTAGCAAAAAGACTACAGAAAATCGTCCCCATTATAATACACTATGACCAAGTGGGATTTATCCAGGAATGCAGGGCTGGTTCGATATTAGGAAAACCATTAGCATAATCAACTATATCAATAACCAAATTAACAAAAAACATATGATCATCTCAATAGATGCAGAAAAAGCATTTGACAAAATCCAACATCTATTCCTACTAAAAACACTTGAGAGCATAGGAATAAATGGACTATTCCTTAAAATAATCAGGGGCATATATTTAAAACCGTCAGTAAACATCATATGTAATGGCGACAAACTGGAACCTTTCCCAGTAAGATCAAGAGTGAAACAAGGTTGCCCACTATCACCATTACTATTCAATATTGTATTAGAAACGCTTGCCTCAGCCGTAAGAGTCAGGAAAGAGATTAAAGAAATTAGAATAGGTAATGAGGAAACCAAACTATCACTCTTTGCAGATGATATGATGGCATAATTTAAGAACCCCAAAGATTCTGCTAAAAAGCTATTAGAAATAATTCATAACTTTAGCAAAGTTGCAGGATACAAAATAAATCCACATAAATCCTCAGCATTTTTATACATTACCAACAAAATCCAACAGCAAGAGATACAAAGAGAAATTCAATTCAAAATAAATGTTAATAGTATAAAATATTTGGGAATCTATCTACCAAAGAAAGTCAGGAATTGTATGAGCAAAATTACAAAACACTTTGTAGAGTCTGAGCTAGTTCCCTGAGGGCTCAGAATCAGTCAAAGTCAGGATAAGCAAAAGTCCTTGCCCCACGTTGGGCGCCAAAATGTGATGTTCTTCTGTTGTTTCTAGATAGTGATCATTCTCTTGGGGGCATTCTTTCTTGGGGAGCTTCTGGGGAGGCAACCTTAGTTTCAGTTTCAGGTCAATGTAAAATGTAGCCAGGAATTAAAATCCAGATCCTATATTGTGTTCTTCAAAGTCTTGAATCTTTTCCTGTCCGAATGTCTCCAGCCAGCTTCAGTCTCTAGCTCCCTCTGAATCCAAAGCCTCCAGCCAACATGAAGGTAGGCATGGGAATGAATCAGACTCTGCCTCTAAGTGTGGGATTGTGGGTTTCCCAGAATTCAGTCCTAGATGTGAATCTCCCAGAAGTCCATGAGCAGGCTTTTCCTTTAGACTTGTGAATCTGCTGGACTTGCAAATCCTCGGGAAGTCTTCTCCTTGACCCAATCCAAACTTGTTCCAGACTGCCTCTCCCCATTGAGTCTTGGCTCCTTTTATCTTCCCAGAGAATGGGCTTGTGGATACTCCATGGGCTTGTGGGAACTACTTAAGGGGCCAATGAGCTAACTCCTTAAAGGTGTAAACTCCTTTTAAAGGTGTGAACTCTGAACTAGAGAATTGTTAAGTATCAGACAACCGACTTAGCACCTAGCAAAATCCTAACAACACTTGCCATAAAAATAAAGTCAGTTTTAAATGATTGGAAAAATATTAAATGCCCATGGATAGGCTGAGTAAATATAATAAAGATGACAATACTCCCTAAACTAATCTATTTATTTTGTGCTATACCAATCAGACTCCCAAGAAACTATTTTTATGACCTAGAAAAAATAACAACAAAATTCATATGGAAGAACAAAAGATTGAGAATTTCAAGGGAAGTAATGAAAGAAAAAAATCAATTGAAGGTGGCCTAGTTGTACTTGATCTAAAACTATATTATAAAGCAGCAGTCACCAAAACCATTTGATATTGGCTAATATCAATTGACAGTGGAATAGGTTAGGTTCACAGGACAAGATAGTGAATAAATATAACAATCTAGTGTTTGACAAACCCAAAGATACCAACTTTTGGGATAAGAATTCATTATTTGACAAAAACTGCTGGGAAAACTGGAAATTAGTATGGCAGAAACTAGGCATGCTTAACAACTCATACTAAGATAAGATCAAAATGGGTCCATGATTTAGGCATAAAGAACAAGATCATAAATAAATTAGAAGAACATAGGATAGTTTATCTCTCAGACTTGTGGAGGAGGAAGGAATTTGTGACCAAAGGAGAACTAGAGATCATTATTGGTAACAAAGTAGAAAATTTTGATTACATCAAATTAAAAAGCTTTTGTACAAACAAAACTAATGCAAACAAGATTAAAAGGGAAGTAACAACCTGGGAAATCATTTTTACAGTTAAAAGTTCTGATAAAGGCCTCATTTCCAAAATATACAGAGAATTCACTCTAATTTATATGAAATCAAGCCATTCTCCAACTGATAAATGGTCAAAGGATATGAACAGACATTTTTCAGATGATGAAATTGAAACTATTTCCACTCATATGAAAGAGTGTTCCAAATCACTGTTAATCAAAGAAATGCAAATTAAGACAATTCTGAGATACCACTACACACGTCAGATTGGCTAAGATGACAAGGAAAACTAATAATGAATGTTGAAGAGAATGTGGGAAAGCTGGGACACTGATGCATTGTTGGTGGAGTTGTGAAAGAATCCAACCATTCTGGAGAGCAATCTGGAATTATGCCCCAAAAGTTATCAAACTGTGTATACCCTTTGATCCAGCAGAAATCCAAAGAAATACTAAAGAAAGAAAAGGGACCTGTATGTGTCAAAATGTTTGTGGCAGCCCTTTTTGTAGTGGCTAGAAACTGGAAAATGAATGGATGCCCATCAATTGGAGAATGGTTGGGTAAATTATGGTATATGAATGTTATGGAATATTATTGTTCTGTAAGAAATAACCAGTAGGATGAATACAGAGAGGCTTGGAGCGACTTACATGAACTGATGCTGAGTGAAATGAGCAGAACCAAGAGATTATTACACACTTCAACAACAGTACTGTGTGAGAATGTATTCTGATGGAAGTGAATATCTTCAACAAAGAGAAGATCTAACTCAGATCCAATTGATCAGTGATGGACAGAATTAGCTACACCCAGAGAAGGAACACTGGAAAATGAGTGTAAACTGCATTTTTGTTGTTCTCCCCAGGTTATTTTTACCTTCTGAATCCAATTCTTCCTGTTTAACAAAAAATTCAATTCTGCACACATATATTGTATCTAGGATATGCTATAACACATTTAACATGTATGGGACTGCCTGTCATCTAGGAGAAGGGTGAAGGAAAGGAGGGGAAAATTTCAGAATAGAAGTGAGTGCAAGGGATAATGTTGTAAAAATTACCCATGCATATATACTGTCAAAAAAAAGTTATAATTATAAAATTAAATTAAAAAAAAGAAGATAGTGAAGTAGACAGAGAAACAAACTGGGAGTCAGAAAGTTCAAATCAAGTGTGAGCTCTTATTGTAAATATCTTAAAGCAGGAGAGTTTATCAAGTATTTTTAAAATATTCACAAATTATTCTTGAAATGAAGTGTTTCAAGAATCTTATCTGGTTCATAGATATAGCAGATTGTAGCATAATTGATAACATCTTCAGAGTCAATCTTAAAGTCCTGTCTTCAAGTCCTAAAAGCATATCATCAAATCTCTCTGAATTCTCTAAGAAACTCTCTGAGATCAAGTTATAGAGGCTGTATTGATAGTTCATTGGTCAAGGGAGTATAATAATTAAATCAAAGTTATAACCCTGATCCTATCTGATTCATAGGATCATATATTTAGAGCTGAAAGGGATTTCAGAAGCCACTGATTCCAAACTTCTCATTTTTCACAGAGGAAACCAGAGCACAGAGAGATAAGTGATTTGTTCAAAGTCACACAATTGTAACTGATGATTCCTCTGTCTGTAACCAACATATGAGAAATCCCAACCACATTGCTCACTCTCCAACCTGCTTCATCTTCACATCATGCAGGTACTCTCTTTCCTCCTATACCTCCTTTCCATCTCTCTTTTATGTCTCTTAGAAGCTCTTTGAGAAAAGAGACTATCTAATTTTCTAGTAAGTACTTAATAAATACTCTAAATTTCTGATAGAAGATTTGAACCTAAGTCTTCTGATGCAATTATACAATGCCAGAAAAGCACTTTTCTAAAACAACTCATTTCTTCAACCTCTCAAGAAAACCAAAACTTTACTGTATATTCATACTATAAAGTTCTGTTTTGGAAAGTCTGTTTACAAAACTGTCAGATCGTGTACTAGTGCCAGGCTTCAGCAGCCAGTGACCAGGCTGAAGCAGAGATTAGCCGGACTAAAGCTTCTGAAGCTTGAAGGTTAAAAAGACAGCAGAGCAGACAGCCTGAAAAGCAAACTGAATTCAACATCTGAATAAGTCATTGGGTCATCAGGCTAGTCTGGCAGGGGGTATGTTAGGCAAAGGTCAGAGAAGATTTCTAGCTTTAGGCATTGGGAAGCCAGTCACCAGAACTATTGGCAAAAGAAAAGCAGAAGTGAAAAGTGGGCTGGCTATCAAGATAGAGACAGGCTTGGGGAAACAAAGTAAAATCCTAGAACTGAGGAGCAACAAGATGGAAACTTAACCAAAGTAGCCAAGCTTAGAATCCTGTTACTAGGTAGGATGCATTCCTAGGTTAAAGGTAGAACCAAGCACAATGTGGTTGGGTATTGAGTTGTCTAGACTATACAGTTAGGACTGGCCTCTTCTTAGAAATCAGATTGGTCCTAGGGATGAAAGTGAGGACTTAAATAACCTCCAAATTGAAACATTAAGGGAAAGAGAGTCAGTCTGGTCATCACACTGGGATCACAATGTTTTGTGACAGG
The DNA here is from genome assembly GCF_048593235.1 of Sminthopsis crassicaudata. Lineage (NCBI taxonomy): Eukaryota > Metazoa > Chordata > Mammalia > Dasyuromorphia > Dasyuridae > Sminthopsis > Sminthopsis crassicaudata. Next base: position 125,480,471 of record NC_133622.1, read on the forward strand.
GAACCTATACATGGTTCAAGATGAAGTTATTTTACTTTTTGCAGTTTCAGTTTCCCCAGATGTGAAGTAAAATATTATAATGAAAGATATTATCAAAGCATAGATCCTTGCCATTTAACTTAAACACTTTAAGAAGAATGCAAAGGTTTATTTAAGCTTCAAAAGCACACTAAGCATGTTTCATATCTAATCACTGAGAAAAATCTGGTGAATTCCTGTTTTTCCTCAGTAATCTGTTGTTACACACAAAATAAATTAGTATTATTGACTAAAAATAACTGAAAATTTTATTTCATATGAAATTATCTAATATTAGATTCCTAGCTTGTACATCTGTGATTAAGAAAAAAAAAAAAAAAAAAGCCCAGACCACATTAAAAGAAAACTATAGTGACCAGAGACAGGTTCCTAGAAGAAAGTCTTGCTAACATCAGCCAGAAATTATAAACAATGCAAAAAGAAAACTTTGAGAAACTCATCCTTCCAGCCATAGACTCAAATTGGAAGCAGTAAGTAAAATGGCTTTCCTGATTTGTCATACTGAAATGGGCAAGTGTGTAACCTCCCACCCAGAGATTACTGGTTATCAGTCATGCCTAATCCCCAGGCCTTCAGACATCTTACCCAATTAATTACAGGTACTTCCAGATTCCTGGACACTGCCTCTTCGAGCAACGGTTCTCACGTCCAACAGAGCAACCTAAGACACTGACATGTGAGCTCAAGACTTACGCCACATGTTCACATCCCGCACTCTCCTGTATTCTTACTGACCTCCCTCTATTGAACTCCTGGTGAACTCCCATTGAATTCCACCTACTTCCTGGTCCCACCACTTATATAGGATCTATGAGGTCACAGGTACAGCCAATAAGGGAAGGAGACTTCTCCTGTTGTTCTCAATACAATCAGAGTTTCCGCTCAAGAGGCGGTACCTGCTGGCTGCAGAAATTACATCTGGGTGCCTCAGACATTAAAACTTCTTTATTTCCTCTTACACTATATGTAAGGCTCCTCCTCTGACCCTTACAAAAGTATAATGAAACTGTCTTGCAGCAATCACAACTGTGGACTGGCTGTTCCAATCCTGTTCAAATGACTCATAAGTCATTGCTTCTCTTTCTTTTTCTATCTAGAAACAATCTTCAATTTGAGAAGAAGAATCAAAAAGAAAATAATTAGTGAGGCAGCCATGAAGGAACCCATGACCAGGACCTAATATTTTTCCCAGAAGTAGAGATTTCTTTAGTTGCAAAAGGAAATAAAATCAGAATCTCATACATTGTTTTTCTATAGGAATTTGGAAAACAAACAAAAAAAAATCAGTGCAGTTCATTGGAGCCAGTCATATTGATTTACTTTAAGAGGCATTTCCTTTCATCTTTAAAAAACACTATACATTTCCAATACATTTCAAAAAAACTTACTTTTGCCACCAAGTTTCCTGTTTAATTATAATTTGGTCAATGAATTACTACTGCCATTGCTATTCATTACCTTCCTGCCCCTCCCAATTAGATCCATTTCTCTTTAATTTTTGTTCTCTCTCTCTCCTCTGAATTTAGTATTTGGAACAATTCTAAATCATAAAAGCTACACAAAGTACCTCACACTGTCCAAGAAAAGTAATACTTTCCATTTTTGTTTCCTTTGGTAAACTCAACAGCTCCTCCCTAAAAACAGGAACTTAGGAAAAACATACCAGTTACCAGCTAAAAACTCGATATCCTCATTAGGAAATATACACTTTAATATAAAACAAGTAAAAAGTATGACTGGACATAGAAGATAATGTGAAACTAATTATAATAAATTGGATTTATTATACTAGCTAGGTTGTTCTATCTATTACAGATAGATGTTAAGGTATTGATATCTTAGAAGATTATAATTAGTTACAGTAAAGTTTCAATTTGAATGCCTAAATAAAAATCCTTGATAGTTTTACACATGTTATAAACACTTAAAATATGTCATGTATTCTAATAAGCTTTTATTTTTTTCTTTTATGTTATCACCATAGTTATTCCACCTATCTTTCCTTCTTCCCCTTCAGAGAGCCATCCTATATGGCAAATAGTATATTTCAGAAAGGAAAAAAATTCAGCACAACTGATAGATACATTGTCAAAATCCAAAATCAATTACAATGATTAATACCATGAAGGAGTAGGCTGCAGTATCTTCTCATATCTCTTCATTTGTGTCCTTGATCTTGATTGTTTTGTTACATTTACGTTTGGCATTTTAGCATTTTCCATTTAGATTGTAGTGTGTGTTATACATATATATTTATACACACACACACACACACACACATATACACACACACACACACATACATGTTATGATATGGGAGCCACCTCCTGCCAGTGGCTGCTGAAGGTCTAACTCAGACTTGCAGAATGGATTTCTTCATGTGAGAGGATGATGCTTCAAGGACACTGAGAGGCAGTTGCTGTTCTCTGACCTCTCAACTTAGAGGCAATTGCATTGTCTGACTTCCCTCATCTTCCCTCTTGCCTCCAATTTATTTCATTCCCAAACCACAAGGAACATCTACAAAGGCTGCTTTGCAACTCCTTCAAGTTTATGATTCACAGTTATGGAGCTTCTCAGAGAACTGACCTGCCCCTTCACCTAGGCATAGTCCTTAACACATACATCCATAATAGGTTGGGGAAATGAGCAGACAACAGAAAAAGATTTTGATCATAGAAAGTTATTATGTCTGTATGTATTTGTAACAGGATGTAAGTATACCGTTTTCTTAAGTCTGCATCAGTTCATACAGTCTTTCCAAGCTTCTCTGTATTCATAAAACTCATCAGCATAGTAACAATCCATTTACTACATTTCTATGCAAATTGTTTAGCCCTTTACCTATTTTGTTTACAATTCTTAGCTATCTCAAAAGGTAGCATTACAAATATTTTGGAGAACATGGAGACTTTCTTCTAATGGATAGCTTTCTTGGAGTGTGAACTCATTAATGGATCTTCTGTACAAAAGTTTATGGCCATTTTTAGTTATTTTATTTGCATAATTCCAAATTGCTTTCTGAAATGCTTGTACCATTTTACAGTTTCATTGGTTAGCTTTCTGGAGGTCTCAGGCTTGGTTTCAGCAGAATAGTCACCATGAGAATATTCAGGAATAAAATCCAAAGTCTTTATTATCTCCTTCATAGTCTGTCTCCTTCACCTGGGGCCTGGGCTAGCTTTCTGGAGGCCCTCCAGAATGGGTCTTGATTTCAATGGAAAAGGCAGGAGAGCCACCATGAGGGTCTCTATCTTGAAGTCTCTCTCTGGATGAGTTTGTCCCCAGTTTATATACTCTATTACAATTACATCATTACAGTAAACTAAGTATAAACCAATCATTATATCACTAGGGAACCATTATTTGTTATAAGATTAAATCAATCATTCATTCTGAACTAGAGAACTCACATGCTAAACTAGATAACCATTGTCTTATCAATTCCACTGAGTTAACACCTTGTTGTAGGATTAAATTAATGATACTGAGCCTTAAGTATATTTCTCCAAAGTTTCTGCCCTTTACATTTCACCAACATTGTATTACTGAACTTAAACTTCCACAAGCCCCCAATACTGACTGATGCCATTTTTTGAACATTTTTGCCAATTTGCAAGGAAGTAAGAATATATGTGGTATCAGTTATATATATCCTTAAACAAGAAAATGTATGTTATTCTCAAAAATATACTGATTTCTACAGAATATAGTCATAGGCATTCCTGTACCATTTTATTTCTTGAATAAGCATGAATGGCTGAATACAATAAACATTTTGCTTATTATAAGAAGGTGAATCTTGTGTCTTTCCTTAAAAATCTGCATATTCCAACCTTTTAATTTTTATGAATATAATATCTCATTGAGTATTTGGGCAAATATATATAATCTCTTTGACTTTAGATAAATCAGTTAATCTATTTGTTTTAGTGTACTCACTATAAAATGGTACAGTTGAAGTGAATGATTTCTAAGGCTCCCTCTAATTATAAAATTTTATATTTCTAGTCTGTGTAAAGTTCTGTTCAAAGTCTGCCCAAAGTTCTTGGAACTTTGCTAGTACCTTTTCTTTCTTTCTTTTGAAGTATATTTTTATTTATTTCATTAAATAATTCCAAATTGAGGAGGCAGAGCCAAGAGAGTATAGTAAAGGCAGGGACTTGCTGAACCCCATTCCAAATTCATTTAAATAATGACTCTTAAACAAATTTTAAACCATCAGAATACACAAAAAGACAGAGTGGAACATTTTCCAGACAAAGACAAGTTAGAAGGTCAGCAGGAAAAGTCTGTGGCATCAGGGTGGTGTCCAACCCACAGTCCCTGCACAAGCCACCCTTCTACAACCTTGGCTGACTTTGACCCCAGCCTGGTCCCAGTACCAGAAAAACAGGAATGGATCTTGGGCCCCTGAATCAATGATAGTACTGATGATTCCAAGATCTCTCTTGAGAAATCAGAAAACCAGGAGTGGCCATGGGTAGTGGTAGCAGCAGCAGCAGCTTCAGGAGGCTTTATGTCATAGGAAGTCTCTTTACTAGCATTGAGAAAAGACTCTGTTGCTTTAGCATACTAGAACTTAAAACCACAGTGTAGTGGAGACACTACTTACAATTGCAGAGCAGAAAAGAATGCTTGTAGTTAGTCCCTAGAAGAATCTTTGAAAAAAGCTTGGGACAATACATCTTCACCTTGGAAACAGAGCCCTACTTTAACAAAGAGTTAAAAGCCAAATAATAGGCTGGGAAAATGAGCAGAAAACAGAAAAAGATTTTGACTATAGAAAGTTACTATGGTGACAAGGAAAATCAAAACCTAAAATCAAATACCTAAAAGATGATAATAAAACAATGTAAAATATCTCATTGGAAAAACAACTGACCTGGAAAATAGATCGGAAATAATTTTAAAATTATTAGTTTATCTGAAAACCATGATCAAAAAAAAAAAGTCTAGAAATCATCTTTCAAGTAATTATCAAGAAAAACTATCCTGATATTCTATAACCAAAGGATAAAATAGAAACTGAAAGAATCCATCTAGAACCAAAGGATAAAATAGAAACTGGGATCTCCATAAAGAGATCCCAAATGAAAACTCTCAGAAATATTATTATATATAGACAGAGAATAGGTGTGAGTTGAAGATGAAAAGATAATAGCTAAAAATATTAAATTAAGGGGTGAGAGGATAATGTACTGGAAAAGGGAGAGTTGGAATGCTATGAATTATCTGCCATAAAAGAGACAAAAAATTGAAGGGAAAGTGAGTGAACCTTACTCTTATCAGAACTGACTCAATGAAGAAGTAGCATACACATTAAATATGGGTATAGAAATCTATCTTCACCTGCTGGAAAGTAGGCAGATGAGGAAGGGAATATGGGAAGGGTCAAAGATGATAAAAAAGAGGGCAGAGGGGTGGTCAGTAGCAAATCATTTTTTGAGGAGAATCAGAGTGAAAGAAGAGAGAAAATAGAATAAATGGTGGTGGTGGAGGGGAAGATAGCAATAATGAATGGGGAAAGAATTTTGAAGTAAGTCTCTCTGATAAAAATTTAATTTCTCAAATATATAGGGAATGGAGTCAAATTTATAAAAAGAGAGGGAGGGAGGGAGGGAGGGAGGGAGAGAGAGAGAGAGAGAGAGAGAGAGAGAGAGAGAGAGAGAGAGAGAGAGAGAGAGAGAAAGAGAGAGAGAGAGAGAGAGAGAGAGAGAGAGAGAGAGTTTCCCCAACTGATAAACAATCAAAAGATAAGAACAATGCCCTATAAATGATTTATATCCTTTGACTTAACAATACCATTACTAGGCATAAATCCCAAAAGAAATTTTTTTAAAAAGAAAAGGACTTATGTGTACAAAAATATTTATAGCAGCTCTCAGGGCAAAAAATTAGATATTGAGGGGATACACATCAATTTGGGGAATGGTTGAATAAATTGTAGTATATAATTGATGTGATATTATTTTTCTATGGGAAATGATGAACAGGATTGTTCTCATAAAAACCTGGAAAGTCCTCCATGAATGCAAGCAAAGTGAAATGTACTGTGTACAAAATAATAGCAATGTTGTGGGATGATAAACGGTGAATGACTTTGCTATTCTCAGCAATATAATAATCCATGATTACTCTGAAGTTCTTATGATGAAATTGCTATCCATATCTAGAGAAAGAACTGATTTATCTGAATACAGATTGAAGCATATTCTTTTTTTTTAACTTAATTTTTCTTGAGAGTTTTTTGGGGGAGAGGAGTAGAGATCTATGTTTTGTTTTGTTTTTTTGTTTTGTTTTGTTTTTTGTTTTTGTTTTTTTACAACAATGTCTATAGTAATGTTTTGCATAACTTCACATGTTCTTCTTAAAGGGGGTAGGGATGGTGAGGAAGGGAGAGATCTGGAACTCAAAGTTTTAAAAACTAATGCAAAAAATTGTTTTACCATAACCAGAGAGGAAAATATTAAATATAGTATGCATAAATAAATAGTTCCCAACTTACAGGTAAAATTGTTAATGATAATTTTTTTAAAATATAAATTCCATACATCCAGACATTCTGGAGAGCAATTTGGAACTATGCTCAAAAAGTTATCAAACTCTGCATACCCTTTGACCCAACAGTGTTACTACTGGGCTTATATCCCAGAGAGATCTTAAAGAAGGGAAAGGGACCTCAGGTGTATGTGCAAGAATGTTTGTGGCAGCCCTCTTTGTGGTGGCCAGAAAATGGAAACTATGTGTGTGCCCATTAATTGGAGATTGGCTAAATAAATTGTGATATATGAATATTATGGAATATAATTGTTCTGTAACAAATGACCAACAGGATGATTTCAGAAAAGCTTGGAGAGACTTACATGAACTGATGCTGAGTGAAATGAGTAGGATCAGGAGATCGTTGTATACAACAACAATACTATATGATGATCAATTCTGATGGATGTGACCCTCTTCAACAATAAGATGAACCAAATCAGTTCCAATAGAGCAGTAATGAACTGAACCAGCTATACCCAGCAAAAGAACTCTAGAAGATGACTATGAACCACTACCTAGAATTCCCAATCCCTTTAGTTTTGTCCGCCTGCATTTTGGATTTCCTTCACAGGCTAATTGTACACTATTTCAAAGTATGATTCTTTTTGTACAGCAAAACAACTATTTGGGCATGTATACATGTATTTAATTTATACTTTAACATATTTAACATGTATTCGTTAACCTGCCATCTGGGGAGGGGGGGAAAGCAGGGAAAATTTTAGAACAAAAGGTTTGGCAATTGTCAATGTTGTAAAATTACCCATGCATATATCTGGTAAATAAAAACTATTAATAAAAAATAAATAAAAAATATAAATTCCAAATTATCTCCTTTCTTTTCCCCTCCCTCCTCTTTGAAAAGGCAACCAATTTTATATTAATTATACATGTGAAATCATCCAAAAGATATTTCCATATTAATCATGTTCAAAAAAACCCCAAAACTCTTCAAGAACAGTAAAGTTTTTTTCTCTGTTTTTTTTTATTAATTTTATAATTACAACATTTTTTGATAGTACATATGCATAGGTAATTTTTTTTTTACAACATTATCCCTTGTACTCCCTTCTGTTCTGAATTTTTCCCTTCCTTCCCTCCACCCCCTCCCCTAGATGGCAGGCATTCCCATACATATTAAGTATCTTATAGTATATCCTAGGTACAATATATATGTGCAGAACCAAATTTTGTTGTTGTTGTTGCAAAGGAAGAATTGTATTCGGAAGCTAAAAATAATCTGGGAAGAAAAACAAAAACAAAAAAATGCTCACAGTTTACACTCATTTCCCAGTGTTCCTTTTCTGGGTGTAGCTGGAAAAAAAAAAAAAGCAGTCAAGTTTTTTTTGGTTTTTTTTTTTTATAAGTATGCATCAGTCTTCATTCAGAGTTCATCAATTCTCTCTCTGGAGATAGCTATCAATGTTCATCATGGGTCCTTTAGAACTATCTTGGATCATTGTCTTGAACAAAGTAGCCAAATCTTTCAGTTAATCATTCCTATAAGATTGCTGTTCTAGTAGCTTTTCTTAAGCAAAAGTAAATAGTGAACTACATTTTTAAAAAGAAAAGGAAGAGAGGGAAAGGAAATGAAGGGAAAGGTAGGGAAAGGAAGGGAAAGGAAGCCTATCCTCTGCTAATTTAAACAGACCAAAGTAAGAAAAGTATGAAGAGTGGAGTGCTAGAAGACTAATTTTGTGAGCATAAGGTGAGTATGTCAACGTTAAAGGGTTCCATTAATCCTAGGGCTACTTATAATAAAATTTTGCTATGCCAGTTTATTCACTAGCTCACACTTACTAAAAGAAGCAAGAGCATAGCCTAGAAACTAATTACAAGCCACTCTTCTGATTCTTTTAATCCTTTTGTTTCTATTTCTGATAAAAATAAAGATTTTTTTATAATAAGAAAAAGGAACAAACTAATAAATAGTATCAGATTTCTAGTTCAAATGAAAGATCTAGTTATATTTGCTACTTAAAACCAACTTCTCAGCTGAATAGCTTTTAAAATATTTATTTTTATATTTTTGCAAGTATTTATTATTTCTTCTCACTGCTTTCTCATTAGGCAATACAAAAACAGAAAGCTTTATAATAAATGTACATAGCCCAGCAAAACAAATTCCCACATTAGTTATTTAAAAAATGAATCTCATCCCACATTTTAAATTCTTCACTTCTCTTACAGTTGTTAGGTGATGTTCTTTGTCTTCAATTCTCTGGTTTATCTTCATATTGATCAGAGACTTAAAGTATTTGAAAATTATTTTCTTTGTTATATTGTTATCGTATAAATTGTATTTCTAGTTTTCATTTCATGTTATGATTGTATAAATTTTTTTCTTAGATCTTCTTTCAATCAGATCACTTCATAGAGGTTTCCCAGTTTTCTTTAAAACCTCTATTATATGACAATCAGTTGTTTAGTCTTTCCCTAATAAATGAGCACCTCCTTGATTTTTAGTTTTGAGTTACTTTGAAAAGAGTTGTTATAAATATTTGTGTATATACAGGTTTCAGAGTATTCTCAAAGTCCTTCAGCAGTTGAATTTTGTGGCTCAACTAAGACTAGAAAGTACAAATGAAATACTGAAATCATAGTATCAAATTCCAAAAAGGACGGTGTTTAATACATTGTTGGTGGAGTTATGAATTGATCCAACCATTCTGAAGAGCAATTTAGACCTATGCCCAAAGGGCTATCAAACTGTGAATCCCTTTGATCCAGCAGTCTTTCTACTGACTCTATATCCTAAAGAGATCATAAAAAAAGAGAAAAGGACCCACATATGCACAAATGTTTCTGGCAGCCCTTTTTGTAGTGGCAAGGAACTGGAATCTGAGTGAATGAATGCCCATCATTTGGGGAATTGCTGAATAAGTTATGGTATATGAATGTCATGGAATATTATTGTTCTATAAAAATGATCAACAGGATTTCAGAGAGGCCTGGAAAAACTTATATGAATTAATGCTTAGTGAAGTGAGTAGAACCAAGAGAACATTGTACACAGCAACAAGAAGAGTATATGATGATCAACTGTGATATGCTTGGCTCTTTTTTCAACAATGAGGTGATTCAATTCTAATAGATTTGTGATGGAAAGAGCCATCTGTCTCCAGAGAAAGGACTATGGAGAGTGAACGTGGATCACAACATGGTGTTTTCCAGATCCAAAACTGTATTATAAAGCAGTGGTTATCAAAATCATTTGGTATTGGCTAACTAGCCTATTTGATCAGTAGAATAGGTTCACAGGACAAAATAGTCAATGACTATAGCAATCCAGTGTTTGACAAACCCAAAGATAAGATATGGGGATAAGAATTCACTATTTGACAAAAACTGCTGGGAAAATTGGAAACTAGTGTGGCAAAAACAAGGCATTGACCCACATTTAACACTGTTTACCAACATAAGGTCAAAATGGGTTCATGATGTAGAAATAAAGAATGATATTATAAATAAATTAGAAGAACATAGGATAGTTTACCTCTCAGACCTGTGGAGGAGGAAGGAATTTGTGACTAAAGAAGAACTAGAGATCATTATTGATCACAAAATAAAAAATTTTGATTATATAAAGTTAAGAAAGTTTTGCACAAACAAAACTTCCTAATGCAGACAAGATTAGAAGGGAAGCAATAAACTGGGAAAACATTTTTACATTCAAAGGTTCTGATAAAGGCCTCCAAAATATTGATAGAATTGACTCAAATTTACAAGAAATCAAGCCATTCTCTAATTGATAAATGGTCAAAGGACATAACAGGCAATTTTCAGATGAGGAAATTGAAACTATTTCCACTCATATGAAAGAGTGTTCCAAATCACTATTGATCAGAGAAATGCAAATTAAGACAATTCTGAGATACCACTACATGTTAGGATTCTTACTAGGTGCTAAGTCACTGGAATGAATAGAGACAATAATTATCTAATTTAGCATGGTTGATCTGATCCTACATAGAGATGTTATGGTCCAGAACTTGAAACAAGGTACTGAGTGGAATTGAGGAGACAATGGTTAAATCTAGTTTATCATTGATTTAATCCTACAACAAATAATGGTTTCCTAATGATGAAATGATTGGTGGATACTCAGTGTGGAACATATAAGCAAGATGCTCTCAGGATTTGGGGAGAACTTTGGGAGAGGACTTTGGGAGATTCGCAACTAGGATTGACTTCCTGGAAACCCACAATCCCACACTCTTGGAGGCGGAGTTTGATTCATTCCCATGTACACCTTTGTGCTAGCTGGAGACATGCGGACAAGAGCTCTAGAGAACCAAGGAGAGAGGAAGGCCTCCAGAAAACTAGCCAAGCCCCAAGTGAAGGAGAGAAGATTTTGGAAAGAGACAGTAAAGGATTTGGACTTTAACTCCTGGCTATATTTGGAGTGATTATTCTGAACTGAAACTAAGGCTGCCTCCAGAAGCTCCCCAAGAAACCTGCTCCCAGAGAACAAGTACAATTTAGAGAAGAGAACATTACAACTACACACCTCTCAGACTGGTAAGATGACAGGAAAAGATAATGCTGAATGCTGGAGGGGATGTGGGAAAACTGGGACACTGATGCATTGTTGGTGGAGTTGTGAAAGAATCCAACCATTCTGGAGAGCAATCTCGAAGTATACCCAAAAAGTTATCAAACTGTGCATACCCTTTGATCCAGCAGTATTTTTACTAGGATTATATCCCAAAGAGATCTTAAAAGAGGAAAAGAGACTCACATATGCAAAAAATGTTTGTGGCAGCCCTCTTTGTAGTGGCAAGAAACTGGAAACTGAGTGGATGTCCATCAACTGTAGAATGGCTGAATAAATTGTGGTATATGAATGTTATGGAATATTATTGTTCTGTAAGAAATGACTGACAGGATAATTTCAGAGAGGTTTGGAGAGACTTACATGAATTGATGCTGAGTGAAATGAGCAGAACCAGGAGATCATTATACATGGCAATAACAAGACTATATGAGGATTAATTCTGATGGACATGGTTCTTTTCAACAATGAGATGATTCAAACTAGTTTCAGTTGTTCAGTAGTGAAGAAAGTCATCTACACCCAGAGAAAGGACTATGGGAATGATTATAGACCACAATCGCATTTTCACTCTTTCTATTATTTTTTGCTTACATTTTTGTTTTCCTTCTCAGGTTTTTTTCTTTCTTTCTAGATCCAATTTTTCTTGTGCAGCAAAATAACTATATAAATATGTATACATATATTGGATTTAACATATACTTTGACATATTTAACATGTATTGGACTACCTGCCATCTAGGAGAGGGGATGGGGGAAAGGAGGGGAAAATTTGGAACAGAAGGTTTTGCAAGGGTCATGTTTTCCTGTCATCTTCATCAATCTGAAAGCTGGGAGGTAGTACTTCAGAGATGTTTTAATCTGCCTTTATATGATCAAGTGATTTACAGAATTTTTTCATATGACTATAGATGGCTTTAATTTCTTCATTTCAAAATTATCTATTCACATCCTTTGACCATTTATCAATTGGGGAATGACTTGTATTATTATAAATTCATCTCAGTTCTTTATATGTTTTAGAAATGAGGTCTTTATCAGAAACACTGGCTATAAAAATTGTTCCCCAGATTTCTGCTTCCCTTCTAATCTTGGCTGTATTTGGTTTTGTTTGTTCAAAACTTAAATTATTAATGTAATCAAAGATGTTCATTTTGCACTTCATAATGTTCTCTGATTCTTCTTTGGCCCTGAATTCTTCCCTTCTCCAAAGATCTGATAAGTAAATTATCCTTTGCTCTTCTAATTTGCTTAGACTATTGCCCTTTATGCCTAAATCATGAACCCTTTTAACCTTATTTTGGTATGGGATGTGAGATATGGGTCTATGCCAAGTTTTTGATATATTATTTTCTAATTTTCTCAGAAATTTTTGTCAAGTAGTGAATTCTTATCCCAGAAACTGGAGTTTTGGGGTTTATCATTTTTTAAAACTATAATTATTGATTATTGTATATGCCTACAGTATTTTTAAATGGTTCTTATAATCATGTAGAAAATCATGTTTGATGACAGTTAACACCACTTGAGGTGAGTGAATCTCCACTTGTATTTGTCATATTCCTAAGTAAATACTGCAGCAAACAGACAAAAGCTTGGCTTTAGCAAAGAATTTAGAAGTGGAAAAGACAGGGGATTCCCACCCACCTGTGCCTTTATTATTATACCCTCTAGAATCAAGAGAATATATGAGGATGAAAAAGATTGCCTTTTTTTTTTTTTTTTAATGTACTTCAGCAATTAAGTCTATATACTGGAGGACGCAGGAAAGAATTTCCTTTTATTGTACTCCTCTCTACAACTGAGGCATATTTGATTTCTTCATATTTTGGTTTCCAGTTCTATTTCAGCTTTCACATTTGATATACCCTCATGATCCCCAAATGATCTTCTTTAATAAAATTTTGGGATCTTTTATAGTTGTATTCTTTCTTTGTATTGTAGAGGGCTGGAACTCTGAAAAGGTGTGCTTGAATCTAAGACAGCAGAACATTTAAGGCTAATTACTTACTCAATGTGAGATATTGGTTCTATATACATATACTTAGATGATATGGTGATGTGATGACTTTCCTCATGATTGGCACTTGCTGATACATTGTGGTGAGGTAATCGGAGGCAAGGATTGGAGGGCTGAGGGGACTTTGGGGGGGAAGGCTTGGGAAACTCCTTCAGAGAAGCTCTCCCCTGAGAGACCCGCTCCAAGGAATCAAGATAGTGATTTCATTCATTTATCTGGGTAGGAGGCCAGGACCACTCCTACTTAGCCCAAGCTGGAGATCAAGATTTCTATACAACTCTATTGAGTTGGAGATTAGTCCAGGGACACTCATTCAATTAGAAGATTCTCTATTCTGATTCCAACTCAAACTGTTCCCACCCCCCACCAAGAGCTACCCATATAACAAGCTTTCTTCAGCTCAATTCCTTGCAGATGATCTAGAAGCAGGAATCATACCAAGGAACATCTCTCTCCTCTTGGCATAGCTGTGACCCTCTGCCTGCTGAAAAAGCACTCTCTTTTTAGTGTTACTCTTTATCTCTTTCACCTATTTCTATAACAGGACTTTATTTACCTTTCTGTTGGGATTGCTCTGCTAGGTCTTTACTTCTCTGTTGGGAAGAAAGTCAGCCTGCAAAAGCTGACTTCTCAGTTCTAATAATAAACTTCTTGTTCATTGAGTCCTGATGACCCAGAATGAGTGTAAATAGAAAATGTTTCTGTTTTAGCCAACCTGTAGGTTTTCCTCTTCCAGACTTACTATTTTGAGAAGATGAATTAGGTCATCTTTTGCCTCAATTCTTATCTAGCTTTTAATCACTTAATGGATGTTGCCTCAGATAAATTGAGACCTGAGAAAGACTTTAACTTAAAATGGCCAAGGTCTTCCACTACATTCAAAGACCAGTTGTGCTCACCTAAGTCTTATTACAGAACTCCGAATGATTAGAGGAGTGAGGCTGAGGATGAGTTTGAACAGCCCTACCTCACTAAAATCCAATCCAATTGCAAATCAAGATACCACTTTCCTGATGTCATAAAATCATAAAAAAGAAAAAAAGGACCCACATGTGCAAAAATATTTGTGGCAACTCTTTGTTGTGAGAAGGAATTGGAAATTGAGTGGATGTCCATCAATTGGGGAATGGCTGATTAAGTTATGGTATGTGAATGTAATGTATATTTTTGTTATATAAGACATGATGAGCAGGCTAATTTCAGAAAAACCTGCGCTTACATGAATTGATGTGAAGTGAGCAGGAAACCAGGAAACCACTGTAAATAGTAACAGCAAGATTATGTGATGATCAACTGTTGGGGGTTTTTGCCACACCCCTTGTTGCAGTCTCACTGGAAACCGAAAGTTTCTTACCAAAAGTTTCTTACTGCGCGCTTCTAGCTTCCACCAGCCTTTGGACGTCTCCGGCCCCCGCTCCGGAGACAGGAGCGGGGAATAAGCAAACAGAGAGCCAACATGTAGCAGAGCTGTTCTTTATTGTCTGCTCCCCAAAATGTCTCCCCAAGCCGTTGCTGTTCCCTACTTTTATACAGAATCTTCTTGGACCCTCCCCGATTCCTCCCTTCGTGGGCGGGGCCAGCTCCTTTAGCAATGCCTAGCCGTTTTTCTCCTTATATGGCCAGGCAACTCATAGTTCCACGCATCTACTGACACATAGCTCTATTAGTCGACCCGGAACCACATCCTGGAGATGACTGACATTAGGGCGGCTCCCTTCCGCACAGGGGGATCAGTTCAAGGCCCATTACAATCAACTATGATAGACTTAGCTCTTCTCAGCAATGCAGTGATCCAAGACAATTCTGATAGACTTGGTTTAGAAAATACCATCAGCATCCAAAGGTGGAACTATGTAGACTGAATGCGGATTGAAGCATATTATTTTCTCCTTTTTTGTTTGTTTGCTTGCTTTTTTTTTTCTTTCTTATAATTTTTCCCTCTCATTATGATTTTTTTCACTACATGACTAATATGTAAATATGTGAAAAACAATTGCACATGTATGACCTATATCAGATTGTTTGCTATCTTGGGGAAGGGGAAGATAAGGAAGTGAGGGATAAAAAATTTGGAACTTAAAATCTTATAAAAATGAATGTTGAAAACTATTTTACATGTAATTGGAAAAAGGCTATTGAGAAAAATAAAGTTTGACTGAAAACAAGAAAAAAATTGAACATACTACCAAGAGAATAACCAGGGGAAAAAAATCACCCTGATATGCATACTACTGGAGTACCATCATAAATCCCAGCTAGAACAATTATGGAGGTGCCTACCTCTGAAGTCATCTCTCTAGTTCTCCAAAAAATTTCTGATGAAAACTGCTGAGCTATTTTCTTTGATGAGCTGCTACTATTTTATCTTCTCCACCATTTGATCTTCTCCACTGAATGTCAACGGCCATCTGCTATTTCTCTGTGGATTTGCTACTAGTCTGCTTCTTCACAAGTTTCTACTGCCATCTACTTCTTCTACCTTGAATTGCAACAAATAGATTTTCCCTCCCTCCCTCACTCTCCTTCCCCCCCTCCCTTTCTAGGGGGGTGAGGAGAGGAGCCTCTCTGTCTGTTTCTCTCTGTCTCTGACTCACTCCCCTCCCTTTCTTTGCAGGAGAACAGTTTCTGTGAGTGTATGTCTCTCAGTGTGTGCCTTTGTTTATGAGACAATCCATAGCAGTTCTTTTGTGAGTCAGACACATAATCATATCTAGCCAATACAGAAAGAATCTCTCTAGTTTCTTTCTTTCTTTCTTTCTTCTTTCTTTTTTTTTTTTTTTTAACTAACTACATTCTTAGTAGGAACTCCTCAAACCCCTTTTATTTGGGGATTCTTTCATTTTTCATAATGTCCCCAGGAAATTAGCCCCAGGCTCATACACATTATCCTAAAACTTCATAGCCCCACTGAAATAAAGATAGAAAAATGGGTCAACATTCCTAAAGTCATACACAATTCACTGAACTCTCTTTAGATAACATCAGATAATACAATAAAACATCTATCAGACTACATGAACTTATAGATAAAATAAATAAATAAATGATTCTTGAAGAAAGAGAAGGAGGCAGGGAGACAGAACATGGTAGCAAGAGTCATTCCATCAGTTAAATGCAACAAATAATATTAGAAAAAAGAGTGAATGTGTGTTCCAGGGATACTATCCAGAGATAGTAATAGAGATCTAGTGCCTCTAGGTAGTTCCTCTGAGAATATACATTCCAATCCCAACTCCTCAGAAAATAGGCATATAGATTACATACCTCACTGGTGTTGTCTAATAACATAGGAAGTGCTTTGTTAGTGGTTGGTAGATCATCATTCTTCAAGGTGTGATTTTCTCTTATTTTCTTCATCTGTCTTTTTTCATAGGTTGATTAGTTGGTCAAAAAGTATTTATTAAAACAAGAAGTAAACTGACTGTTAGGTTCACAAAGAAGGAAAAAAACAATCCCTGCACTTTAGGAGAGCACTCTCAATGGAGAGATAATATGCAAATAACTAGGCATATATAAAATATATACAGAGTACAGATATAAATTCAGATAATCTTAGAGGAGATGACACTAATAGCTGAGTAGACCAGAAAGGCTTCTTGCAGGAAGTGGAGTTTGAATTGAGAAAAGAAATATATAGAAGTAAGAAAGAGAGAATTCCAGGTAAAGGTGATAGGGATTGAGATTCCTTTAAGATTCTTTTCTCCCCAATCATCATGGCTGACCTTGATTCACAAATCCTGGTCAAAAGCACCCTTTTGAATATTCGGGCCCAGCCCCCACTATCTGCTCAGCTTCCTCCAGCCCCCACCGGATCTGAGCTAATTGAAAAGCCCGCCAGAACTTGGGGTACCGCCCACAAAGCCCCTTTTAGGTATAAAAGGGCCAAGCTGGAGCTCTCTCTTTGCAGGAGCCCTTCCCCCCAATACATGGTATCCTTCCGATCATGTAAGGGTTCCTGCCTGCCCAGTGGCCATCTTCGGCCCTGGTGTCTTTCTAACTGAGCTTTACTTCCAAATTCCTACAATAAACCTTTTTTTGTCAATCTAGGTTTTCAGGCCTGTAAATTCTTTTACAGGGGACACTGCGCCTCATGGGATCTTTGTGCTGACAAATGGGGTTCCCCCTTTCCTTTCTCTCATCAAAGGGATAGATAATTCATTCAAAAGGCACAAAAATGAGATATAAACTAAAGAATTCCAAATGTGCCAATGTATGATAGAGTAAATGGAAGGAAGACTAGAAATATAAGAAGGGGTAAGGTTATAAAGAGTTTTAAATATCAAATTAGAATCTTTTATATTTGATCTTGGAGATGTGAGGGAGCTGCTGGAGTTTATTGATTTTAGGAAGTTGATGATGCTTAAAGCTAGTTTTAGGGGAACATCACTTTACCATTTAGGAGGGATAAATTAGAGTGAAGTGAGACTTGAGATAAAGAGACCAATTAGAAAGCCATTATAATAATCAAGGCAGGAAAGCTTGAACTAGAGAAATTGTTTTGAGTAGGGAGAAGAGGAAGAATATTTGCTGACTCTTTTTGACCTCACTGGGGTTTCTTGGCAAACCTCCTGGAGTAATTTGCCATTTCTTTCTCTAATTCATTTTATAGATGAGGAAACTGAGGCAAACAGGGTTAAGTGACTTGCCTAGAATCATCTTGCTAGTAAGTTTCTGAGTCTGAATTTAAAGTCATGTCTTCCTGACTCCAGACCCAGAACTCCATCCTCTGTACCATCCCTTTTCCTCCTAACCAAGAACAATGAGAGAAGACCATTCTAATCCTATGAGTAGTATGAATTATAGAATATTTTTAAAGAAATACTGTTGGGGGCAGCTAGGTGGCATAGTGGATGGAGCACCAGCCCTGAATTCAGGAGGACCCAAGTTCAAATCTGTCTCAGACACTTAACACTTCCTAGCTGTGGGATCCTGGGCAAGTCACTTAACCCCAGCCTCAGGAAAAAATAAATAAATAAATAAATAAATGCTGTTGTGTTCAATCTTTCTCCCCTTATAAATCTCCCCATCCTCTCTACCTCCAGCAGCCAGTATTTATAGGTTTTAGGAAAGGAACAAGTATACTGACTGCCAACATTGAAGATAAGAATTATTGGGGACAATCTGGTTGAGAAATTAAGAGAGGATGATATCAAGAGTATATATAAAGAGATTTGCCTTGACAAAGAGAAGAGATATCTCTTTATCTAAGAACAAGATAATAAGGAAAGGCATCTTAATGATATGAGATGAAAAGGAAAAAAAAAAAAAAAAAAACAACTGTTGGCATATGGCTTCAATTTTTTGAGCCAAGGATGAGATAAAATCATCATTAGTGAGAATAAAGGAAGGGGGTGCTGTGGGAGGCTTGAGGAGAGACAAGATTTGGAATATATGCTCTGGAAGTGGGAATAATGAATTGATTGGAGAGAAGCAGAATGATTATCTTGCTTCCAGTTGAGATTAGATAACATATTTGTAATGGATCCGGTCATCATGGCTTAATGATTTCCTATTTTTGTCTTTCTTTGTATTCTTAAAATATAGCACAGTATCTTGCACATAGTAAGCACTTAATAAAATGCTTATTAACTTGACATGTTGAGTTTATACACCTCTATATAGTAACATGTAAATGGATATAAAGGAGATGAATGGTGAAAATAATCCAAGATTGGGGTTTATCAAATTATCAACAATAGATAAAGCAGTATAGACAATGAAAGAATGCAGATATGAAAGGAATGCAGGTCACAGCAAATTGGAAGAATAGTATTAAGGCCTTAAAAGTATTGGGAAAGAGGAGATTGTAAAATATTATGATCAGACAAAGAAATTTTGTAGCTCATGAACATAGAACTGGAATATTTATAAGTAATCGCAATATCAAGGATACCACTGTATATTTTCGTCATTGAAGTAGGGTGGAGGAAGTGGTTAGAGGAATTGAATAGATTCAGGAACTAGAAAATTAAGGCATTTGAGATAGGAAGAATGTTAATATTCAAATCCATTAGGATGGGGATAAACGTTGAAGCAGAGAGAAAGATTATAAGCTAGATAACTGAAATCATTGAAGAAAATATAGAAAATGACCAGGATCTGGATTAGGTGATAAATTTGGATAACATAAACCTCAAAAGAGGAAGGATTGTAAATGAGTATGAGAGCAGGAAAGTTTGGAAGAGACAAGGATTATTTTACTGCAACTAAAGAGTGAGGGAAAGAAGGAAAATGTGAACAGTAGTAGAAAGGGTGACCAAGGTGGCAATGTTATGAGAATCGAGTCAGGTTTTAGAAGATGGAAGGAGTAAGAAAGGAAGAGATTAAGCTGAAAACAAGTTTGTCATTTATGAAGCAGGCATACCAGAGGCCCAATGAAAGGGAAAGAGAGATGTGAAGTGGACCATTAAGTGAGCAGGGTTTAAAGAGATGGGCATAAAGTAATGAACATTTGGGGATAAAGAGCAAGGTTTGTACAACAGTAGCCTCAGATTCAGAATCATTAAAATGGAAATAATATAAGGAGATGGGAGTATGGGAAATGTCAGTTGTTAGAAAGAGACTGTTGAGGGAAGGATATTATTTAAAAGCTGAAGATCCTCTCTTTAGACCCGATGTTGGAGTAAGAGGAAGCCATGTCATGAGGCAACAATTGTTGTTCATCCTTCATTTTCCAAGAAAACCACAATTCAAGGTGATATCTTGACTTGTGTGTGAATTAGTTTAAATGAGGCAGAGGCATTCATCAACCTCACTTTTTTTCCCTGAGAACTGAACTGAAGTCATTGAAGTAGCAGAATAAAAGTCAAGACAACTAATGATGGTCTGGGACATAGCAGGTGACCTTGACATCTTCAGTGTCTGACCAAGTTCTAAGTACTCCACAGTGCCTCCACCTTCTTGGTCATTGGAACAAATTGTTTTCATCCACCCATTCTGCTGTAGAAAGGTTCATAGATTGCAGTAGACATCCTCCTATTTCACCAAAAGATTTGAGATCTATCAGTTATCCTCAAGCTGCCAAGATGGTTTTACTGTGGGTGGCTGTTGATCATTCTATGACTTCTTGGAGCTACAGGTGAAAGTTGGGGGTAACAGTGCTCTCCTTGTAAACCCATCCTAGTTAGTTGTTGCCCTTCATTCTTGAAGAGGACCAAAATGACATCACTATGTCAGAGTTGAGTTACAGGATGTCCAACTGAGGCTGATCAGACCAATATGAACTAGGAATGCTCTGCCAAAGATCAAAAACAAACATGGTTTTTTGTGCGTCTCATGTTTCTTTTGGACTAATTCAATTCATAGAGCACAATACTTTCTCT